>NW_024884833.1:10781042-10826999 GCF_019232065.1 Centrocercus urophasianus | reverse complement strand
AATCCCCAATTTATCCACTAGCAAAAAAGCAAAGTATTCAATGCACCTTTTAAACTAAAGCCGGGCCAGACAGCTTTATTTAGTCAGTTCATTGTTAGAAAGCCTTCTTTACACAAAATAAATACATTACAGCTATAATACATAATTAAAGAGTCAGGTTCACTGTTAAGTATGCTTATTCAATCTTCTCCCAAATAGCTATCTGACAGTTTGGTATCACAAGTTCTTAATGAGCATTCACAAATCAATAGCAATTTAAGAAGGTCAAAATAAATTCCACAACTGCGATGAGCATTTAAGTTCTTAGTTTAGAAAAGAAAAAAAAGAGAAAAAAAAATGAAATACAGCAAAGTGCTAGGAGAAGGAGTTCTGCCTGCGTTTAGATTTGTCTCTAATAAATAACTTCATAGACTGTAGCTTTCTTGTCCCCAGAGCCAGTGACAATGTACTTGTCATCCACAGAGATATCACAGCTAAGCACGGATGAGGATTCTTTGGACTACAAGAAAAAGAGAAAAAGAAAAAAGAAGAATTACATCTTTTCAATCCTTCAAACCAAAAGAGCCTGAAAATTAATCAGAAGAGTTTACAGTCAGGGAATACACAGAAAGCTCACTTAAATACCAGCACTACAGGTTTGAATCAGAAGTGAAAAGGTGACAGCTTTTGCTACAAGACTTTCTACAAATTTGTTTCATCTAAAGCTCTATGGCAACACAAAAGGGCAGCAAAAAAGGAAGGGAATGTTTTATTTAATAGACCTAAAGATAACATATCAATCCATCAAAAACAAGCAGTCCCTTGTATACGCTCTACAAGTTATGAGCATTTATTAATAGTTTATACATTAGTCTTTGGATAAAAATAAATTGAAAGAAATCTTATTCTTCCCTCCTTTTCTCATTTTAATTTTTATGGAGAAACACTACAAAACAATCCAACAGAAGTAATTATATCTCATCTCAGCATTTGCCCAACAGTGAAAAAAAGAACACCAAAACAACTCCTGCACAAATAAACTTACATTATCAGCAAAGATGCAAACATAGAAAAGACACAGTAGTGTAAAAGGAAGTAAATGGAAGATAGGATACAACAGGGTGCAATAGCTTTGTGCCTTTCCCAGCTATTCTGCCTTTTTTCAGATGATGTCTGTGTACTGCCATATTTTACGTGCTGTGTCAGTGCATTTAGTGTTTCCTGTATATATATGCCAACATTTTCTTTTCTGCCTCTCTCTGCAAGAGCTATATATACACTATATTTTTGCAAAGAAACATTACTGCACTACAGAAGTTTCTTTCTCTACCCCTCATTAAGAAAGCTGCAATGGGATAACAGTTTCAAGCAAGTTCCTTGAAAAGATTTTTCTGTGGGAAGTCATTCTACCACTGAATACTCTCCAGTACAAAAACTCAGAGCTTAGACTTCCCAAGTCTAATGCCAAGACAAAATGTACTGCTGTTCTGGAAGACAGAATCATTACAGGTATCAGTACAGGTGAGATCTGATCATTTAAGTAGGAACACCAGCTAGCTTAATTTAAAAAGTCCCAGCATAGAAATACCAGTAAGTGAAAGTACATGACAAAAATCCTGCTTTCTCTTAATGGCACTGAAGTGCTATTAAAACCAGGCACAGAAGGATTAAAAACTGCTGAAAAGCTACAGTTTTTAATTCCATCCAACAGGATCCCTCCATAAGGATGTAGTCTTCAGTTCACCAGTGTGCCTGTCCAATCCACTGAACTTATGCACCTCATCTAAGAAAAACACATGTTGAGTATGACTTTACTAGTTCAGCTACAAGCAGGACCTTCAGTGAATGCTGATCTAACATGACTTGGGTTATGCACAAGAAGGTTAAAAAGAAAGACAGTAAAAACAACTTCAGAATAAATGGTTACTTGATTGTAAGAGATAAATTACTAAAATGTTAGAAAGGACAGAAGTATGTCTCTTTAATTACCTAATATAGCAATTAGCCAGGAACTTCCATTTAAAAACTCCTTAAGCTAATGACAGACTGTGAGATGTGCAGCTCTACTGCACTATAATGTAATGTGGAAAATAGCTTTTAGTAGATTATTACCTGGAATATACTGGCTCCATAAGGTGTTCTCCAGGCATTAAGAAGATTATCTTTTCCAGTGCTTACAAACCATTTGCCTGCAACAGATTGTTTAAATGTTATTGTTGCTTTTACGTTTAAAAAAATGCACCCCAAGCAACAGATCAGTCATAAGAACAACACATTCACATGTTAATGAAAAACACATCAAAAGAATAGTCACATTTTAAACCAGTAACACTAAGAGGTTTGGTGACAACACAGGGAGTTTCTACAGAAAAAAGGAATGAATTTTTGAGTAGTTTTAATGCTTAACTTCAAAATCCAACTCTTAAATTTTCTCTAAATCTCTAATTTCATCTACAGGCATTGTTGAAAGAATTTTACAGGAAGGAAGGAAAGAAAATACTGGCATGGAAGTATTTCCTTACCACAGTGAGCAAATTTGAGTGACAACACACAGCTCTCATGAAGATGTAGCTGATACTTGTCCGGTTTAGTAACATGCAGCACTTCGACATTACTGTTCTCCATTCCTACTGCCAACCATTCACCAGTTGGACAATAGCCCAGCGAGAAGATCTGGAATTAGCACAGCACATGCTTCAGTCAGTCAGGAAGGAGCTCCAGATATTCTAAACTGACTTCTTGCTACACTGTTAACACTACGCAAAAACAGATCATAGTCTGCTACAGTGTAAAAAACACGAAAATCCAATTACTATAGTAATCAAGATAAATTAGTTCATGTAAACAAAGCTCAATTAAAACTGTAATAGCAAAGCACTGAATCAAGCTATAAAAGTTAATGTCCTAGCTTATCTGACAGCATTTAAAAATATTTTTGTAAAATATTTTTGAACAAGGACCTACAGGAATGGGAACAGATTGCACTCAGGAACACTTTAATCTGGCAATTATTTTATAGAAAGGATTCTCCACTGCTTTCATAGGAGAAGTACTAATCTGTCAAACAGAAATAATCCAGAAAAATGTCTTGCCCACAAACAAAAAAAAAAAAAAAAAAAAAAAGAGCATGACGCTAAATTATTTGGAGTGTTTTTGAGTCTGTTTTTTTCATTATTATTGTTATTATTATTATTATTTTATAGAAGCATTTCTTTTAGAAAACAATGACACATTTTTCTGAATATGCTGAAGCTCCAAAGATTGCACCTGTGATGTGAAATCATGTTGCTGTAGCTGTCTCCCTTCTCTCAGGTCCCAGGATCTGACTGTGTTGTCCAAGCCTCCTGTCCAAAGCTTGGTTCCATCATTAGAAATGTCAATACAGCTGGCTCCATCTGTGTGACCCTGAAATTGTCTGAAAATATAAAAAGATTCACACATTCTCATACCAGAAATAATCAGTTCTGATTATTTACTCAGAATAATTCCTTTTTCTTTTGGTCTCTGAAACTCTATCATTAAAGGAAGGAAAAAGGTAAATTGCCATGGAAATCTGAAGGAAAAAGTTAAATTGCCATGGAAATCTAAGATTAATCTCAATTCTGGAATGGCCATATGAGCTTTGTGATGAATTGACAACGCAATTAATCACACCATACAGCCAAGTGTTAATTTGATTTTCAGAAGCATTCTTCATGAATTAGGTATTCTGAGGGCCTTTGCTGCTATTTAATACCTATGTTTTGACTGGAAATACCACATGCTTCTGAAAGAATGTTGCATGACTGTCAAAATTTGTTTGCATTAAGGAGAATCTGAAGGACAATGACAATTTTTCTTCTTTTAAAGGTAGTCCAAATGGAAGCATCAGATGGTTAAAGCCTGTCTTTGCGTGCAATATTTAAACAGTATACCTTATAGCAACATGTACGCAGTGCAGAGTACAAAGGTCTGTACGAGTGGCTCCTAACTATCTTACTGGTCATTATTACTGAACATCAACCCCAACTCCTAAGAAGCCCAGGTGTGCAATGAAGTGATTTGCACACATTTGTATCTGAGACATATTTGCAGACAAATCTGCTGGAACACTGATTAAAGAGACTGGAGTGTGAGCACAGTGTATTGCACGGAAACAAAGAAATTCATCTTTTCAAAAAACCTACAGCAATTTCAACACCAAGTGATCTTTAGCAATTACCAGTTAGGAAGCAGTTTGGCAGGCTTGAAATTACGAAACTCTCAAAACCCACAAACAATTAAATAGATTTCTGTCAAAGTACTAGTCATTGCCTAGCACAAAGTACATAGTTATTGCCTAGCAATGAAATAGCAGGAGCAACTATGCTGACACCACAAAGAAATGAGTGCATTTATGCAGAAGAGCATGTAAGGCTACGTTTAATTAATTCTTCGCAACCCAGTGATCTGGTTCTGTCGACCTACCTCACCAAAGTCTGGTTATGCAGATCCCACACTGCAATATTCCCATCACTACAGCAAGAGAAGCAGACCTTGGAATCGGGGCTGATCGCTAGGGCATAGCAAGCTGGAGCAGAAGATGTCAGCTCCGCTTTAATGCGTGGAGTCGGAGCTGCCAGGTCCCAAATGGATAACGTGCTGGCTTCTCCACCAACAATCAGGGTGCGGCCGTCAGGGAGCAATCTGCAGGAACGGATGTAGTTATCTCTGTTCTGCGGAGACAGAAACCATCGAGAGATTACTCATGAGGAAAGGAAAACAGCATTAACATGAGAGCAGAAATCCATAAAAGTATTGTATTCCCTCCTGGTTTTAATGAGCCATTTATACTTATGACAATGATAAAGTATATTAATGCCAGAAAATTACATGACATTAGGGAAGTACTTAAACTTGATCTACAAAATTCAGTAGCGAGAGATATTTAATCTTAATTAGCATCAAAATGCAAAGACCTGAACCCAACTCCAAACAATTCAAGACAGCTGTATTCAACAGCTTGTGCAGAAAGTTACATTTTCATATGCAGTTTATTTCAGCACATTAACCCCTTGGCATGGAAGAGTACCAAATTCCCTGCACATCCCCCTACTCTGCTCCAGTGAGACTTGCTGCCACCATCTAGGAGATGTCAGAGAAAAATATTTGGGCAATTTTCTTCATTTGTGTAGTGATTTGTGTAGCAATTCATTATATGTCTACACGTGCTGCACTGTTCTCATTTTATTTCCTTTGTAACAAGAAGCAACATCTTACCAAAAACTGGTAAATGACACGAGAAATACTGCTAACAATGGTTTGTCTTGTTAGCACATTCAAATAATTTGTGAATAACACTCTGGGATATTTTTAATTGTCACATTAAGACAAGGCAATGCATTCACACACATGCACAAACATAAAATACGTGACTGTCTTCAAATATTCTCTGAGAATACCGCTGCAAGACAGCAATTTTTAGCATGATGGGACATCAAGCTTTAACACTGCCAACAAATGTCAAAGTTTAGAAACAATATCTGCTGTACTGTCTTTGATCTTTCCCTCTTCCAATACAATTTTAGGATATTAAAGATGTTTTGATTCACTGGGGGGAAAACAACACGAGTATTACAAGGAACATACTTCAAACTGCATTCTAAAAGAAGTAAGATTACAAATAAAGTATCAAGCTTTGATACCAATGACAGAACACAAATAGCCACTGTTTTTTGTACCTTAACAGTATCATTTAAATCTTAACACAACCTGCTGTCGTCTTCTACCATCGTAAGCTACCATTTACTTACCAGGCAGTCAAGCTGAGAGACAGGGCTCTTGTTGCCAGGGTGGCTGATATCCCAGACTTTGACACACCCCTTGCCACCCGTGTACACATGTCTCGTGGGGTTGCTGATGGTAACTGCACACACAACTTCCCCATGGTTCAGAGTGTTGATTTGACGGGCATGGCGAGGGATTCCTGGACCGATGAGGGCATCGGGAGGGAAAGGAACAGGCTGCATCTGGCCATCTGCACTTACATGAAACGAGTATGCCCTACGAAGGAAAAACATAGGGATAAGAGGACAAGCAATACAAAGTTTTTCTTCAAGCCTATTTCGGAAAACAGAATTTTTTATGTGTTTCCACTACGGGCATTCAGATTGTCACTTAGCTCCTTTCAAAGCTTTTTTTCTATAATATAAGAAAGAAATTTTTTAGACATCTGTAACCAGGATTTCAAGTGAGATACATAACACAGCAATGCATGGGGAGACCACTGCCTGCAGAGAAGGGAAGGACAGGTCAGGGTCCACTGAAAGACAGAAATAGATAGCCAGTTGCAGTAGACCTCTGGGGGCAGCTGAGTGCCAGATAACATTTGGTTGCTCTAACATGTGGACTTCAGCTGGATCACTACCTAGTTGCTTCAGACACACTGCAGGTCCCACACAGTGTTACCGAAGCAGTGAAACCACCACTAGGAAGGGGTTAAGCCCCCAGGTAGGCTTGCTGACATCTGACACGACAGACCAGCAGAAACGTATTGGAATTTCCTTCCTTCTTCTGAGTTTTCTTTCTTTTTACTTTTTTTTTTTTTTTTTGTGCGTGTGTGTGTGTGAAGCTGACACAACTACAAATCCCAATTTCTCTTGCCAGAATTAGGACTCTCACTGAGAAAGAATGTGTTGTGTGACTGCCAGTTATGCCACCTGTGAATAACCTATCAACAGCTTCATCTCAAAATATTTTCCAAGAACAGTTACGTTGTGAAACTATCTTGTTCTTCAATGCTTCTTGACACATCATATCTATTACAAGACTATAAACATTACAAGAGGGTTCACCTACATGCACTAAAGGTAACCTTAACAGAAAGCTTTAATTTCTTTAGACTTAAAACATCACAGAAGTATTGATAAAAACAAACAAAAAAACAAAATGTAACAATGGTGAGGTTGAGAACAGCTCACAAAAAAACCCAAAAAAATCACTTTATGATCCTACCTAGAAAGCTCATTTCTTTAATTGTTGCTTGACAGTCACTGAAGAAGGCAGGCTTCAGAATTCAACTACTGAGTTTGTTATTTAAGATTCATAGTATATTAACATCAGAACAGTAATTTTCATCAGGATAAAACGCAACTGCATTTTCGCCTTCCTGCCCTATTCCCAAAGCTTTACCAACTCTTCTCATCCTGCTCTCCATTTCTTGTTCTGGCAGGCCTGAGTGACACATCATATCATCATTCCCCATTTTTTGACATTAAACACATTCAGGAAAGGTAGGACAGATTTCTGTGGCTGTCAGAAGCAGCAAACTGCCAATATGAGTAGAATCTTGGTTTCAATTATCACTACAGAAATCTGAAATAACTTTCTCATTACTTCCTTAATTCCTGTTCACTGCAGTAGAGTACTGAAAAAAAAGAAGCTAAAATTCTAACAAAACAAGTGGAACTTCATTATCATCTTCTCTGATTTTTGTATAAAGTTTCAGTCATTCTGCACAGAGCCATGCTCGAGACTTTCTATATGTTTTCATTATTCAGAGAGATTCTACCGGGCTTATTAAGCATACAGAGAACAAATTTGAACAATTACAGAAATAAAGCTTAATTCTGGAGAAATTAATAATTACATTATTCTCATCCCATCCATTATTCCCACCAGCATGTGTGGTTAAACTGTTGCTTTTTAATTGCTCTTAAACACTGAGAAATTCACACAATGTGTTACTTAAGTAACTTAAAAATATCTGACACTACAAATAACAATAAACACTTAGTAATTATTTCTTCTTTTCAAATTACCCATTTTTTCTATCTTCTCTGTGAAATATGTCTGAACTGGAAAGACAATTATTTGTAGGTAGATCCCTGACACACCGCACTTAAGGGATCTGTTTCAACTAACTGCTGCATATCAGCTAACATTCAACAGCAGAGATTTTCAGAGCTTTTGTCTTAAAGGAAAAAAAAGTGTAAATTACAAAACAACAGTCCTGATAGCTGTGAAAAATACTCTACTTAAAAATTAAGATAATCATGCTGAAGGAATCACAGATTTCAAATTCAGATTCCAAGGCTGACAAATATTTAAATGCAATTGTGAATTAAAAGAGTCATCAGTACATCAGTGACCACTCAAAAACCTTCCAGATGCAACAAAAGTTGAACTCACTTGACTTCAGATTCCCTCATCACCACATGTTAAATGTGAGCAGAAGGTCTGCACAATTAAAGTTTCTCAGACCAGACAAGCATAGCTTAACATAGCTGGTTACCCTTCCTGGAGCTAGTTTCATGATGGATGAACTTGAAGAGTGCAAACACCTGAACGTTACGTCTAGAAATTTCTAAATTTCTACTGCATGTGTAAAGAAGAAAATCTCCATCCTGCAGAAATTCTTAATGTAAACAGCTGATCTGGAATCTGTTGCACATCAATTTTCAAACTCAAGTTTCAAACTTCAAATTTTCAAAGAATCTATCAGGGCAGAATAACTGGCAGAATCAACTGAGGTGAACTAGTGTGTGCAGTCTAAGAGAGTTTGACAAGGTGTATGAATTTAGTGGTAAGTTCGTACAAAAGGGGTGTCACATAGGAAGTGGAACTGGGGACCCTCACATAAAACTCAGATCAATATTGTTTGCATCAATGCTTTATTTTTCTCCTCTCTAACTCAAGAGGGATGTGAGCACAGAGCTCTTCATATCTATGTAATTCTTTTTCTGAGACTCACAACAAGTGATGCGTGGTAGAGCAGGTCACCTTTTGCGGTCAGTTCCATCAAGGATGAATTTGAACATTATGATACAATAATTCTTTCCAGTATTTTCAATCAAAGGAAACATTTCAGTGTTCCTTTCTCTGCACACTGCTGCCTGTAACAGCTGGTAAGTTTGCAAGTAATTGCAAGGCTTTTGTGAACAAAGAAATCATTTGTTAAACTGAAAAGCAGAGTAAAGTGGAGAAGGAAAGCCAAGATCCCACTCCAATTTGTATTTCTATGTAAGACCAACTAGTCAGATTCAGCATATAACACCCTGAAGCTCAGATCCTTTCTCTGTCCCCTTTTCTCTACTCTACCCAATACTTGCCAGTTGCTATTAATCTTCAAAACAAATTTGCAAATACCACTTCAAGATTCAATAGAGTTTCTCCTTCCTTTGCCAAACATCTATATTTATTCTAATTCACAACAATTTTCAATAGCTAAGGGCAATTCCAATCAACAAGGGAACACAACTTTAACAGATGAATAATTTGTAAAGTTGAATATTTGATACTCACGGTTTTCCTCCAGGGATGCCTGTGAGATTGGGAGGGATGCCTGGGACTCGCATATGATGATGTGGATCAAAACCAACCTACAGTTTTCCCCAGGCAAAACAAAAAGGTATATTAAAGACGGAGACAGGCAAAAGAAGACAGTTTAATTCTCTTTCTCCATAGCAAACTTCCTGAATTACAAAGGCTAGATTTACCCCACAATTCTTACATTCAAAATGAATTACTTAACAGCAGCTAACACTTACCACTGGAGATCTCCCATAAGCTGCAGCTGCTGCAGCCGCTGCAGCCGCTGCACTCATCTGAGGGGAAATGTTGTGTAGACCAGCATAGGCAGCTCCAGGACTGGTCAGTTCTCCATTCATACCAGCATGCGGCACAATACCAAATGGAGTTGGATAGGGACACGGCACTGCCATAGGTGTCCTTAAACCTGAAGCTATTGAAGCAAAAAAGAGAGAAGTCACTCAGCCATGCCAGACCCATCAGAAGAAATATGAGTTTCTCAAACAGTACAGTACATATACTGATATAACACAGCATATTTGTATGTATATAAATATGCATCTACATATCTATATCTCTCTATACATACATATGTATATATGCTGTTTAAAGTGCTGAAGACCCAACTTGGCATCCAGTTTAAGTAGCAGTAAATTCTGATGCCAATGTACACTGGAAGGAAGCAGGTTTTGGGATGAATGGAAGCATCTTCACAACGCTGAGGCAGATCAACGCTCACCTAGTGGGTCCACACCTGGAGGTTTGCCTGGCACGGGCCTCAGTCCAGGAGTGGAGTTGCTGCCTGGAGTCGGTGCATCAGTCCGTGGAGTTGGGGTATTTGATTTAGATACAGGAGTAGTAGATTTCTCATTCTAATCATCAGAAAGAAGAAGGGAAAACAGTGCATTAGTTGTTTTACTTTTCTGACTAGTTGCTGTAAAGCTAGTGGAAGACACAAGTGCACATCTAATCAGTGAAATCTAGCTTTTGGGTTTGGGTTTCAAAAGTCACTGGCAATGAAAACTAAAGAGACACTGAAGAAGACAGAATGGTTTAGGAATTAACTACAGCTTTCACAGCTTTCATTGCCCAAGGCATCTATGTGATACTGAATGAGGTCAGTGATTGAAGATCACTGTGGCTTGGCAATTATATTGGCAGCACATGTTAAATCCGTCCAGTGGTCACAGAACTGCTCATACTACAAGCTTATTTGAGGAACCACTGCCTTATAGATAAGAAGAGCAGAAAAAAAGCACAACTGACCAACAGCTCACACACAAACATGGTACCGGTAACATAAGGTAGAGACAGTGATGGGCATTAAGTCAGGGACTGTGCACTGCTGCTCTTGTGACAAGCTTGTTTATCAGACAGATTGCTGACTCTTGGGCCTGAACCTGTCATTCCATCACCTTTCCTGAGCACTACATTCACTTTAAACTTTCTTTTATTTATTTTATTTCTTGAAGTAATCACATACCCTGACCTGTGAAGAACACAGAAGGGAGTTACTATGCAGCTCAGAAATGTGATTAATTTTGGCCACAAACAGGAAAGGAAAGCATACCCCCGACTTGCTGGCAACTCTTTTTTTGCCTTGTGATTTACGATATAAGTCAAGGAAGGCTCTTGTAAATGACAGATTACTTTTTAGATAGAAAATAAAAATTATTGTTGTTGTATATGGCCTGGTAATTCAAACAAAGCTAACAACCAAATCACATCCAAGCAAAACTGAATTTGCTATAAACCACAGGCACAGGCAAACAGATCAAGGAACCCCTGTGTACTCTTATTTATTCTAAGAATGACAGTTTTTCATATTGGGGAGGAGAAAAACATCTCTCAACACAGCGCATCTATCATCTACCCACACCACCAATGAAAACAACCTTTTCCTATCCCTCCAAAAGGCTGCGGACTTCTTCCCTTCTGTTTTATAAAAATTACTTAAAAAACAAAAACAAATTTTAAACTAATGCTTCATAATGCTTTACTGATAGTTGTACAAATTCAAATGGTATCCAGCTAGAAGTCTGGTAAGCAACTATTTCTGTGTAATAACTCAGGTCAGGTGAATTCAAAAGCACTTACAAGGCTAAGTTCTTTGGATTTAGAGGAAGGAGTACTGCTGGAGGATGCAATAGACGCTGGACTAATTGGAGCATCTTTCTTCAGCAGTCGAGTCTTGTCCAAGCCATTCTCCCTTGGAGAGTGTGCTGGGCTCCCCCGTGGAGAGGAAGGATCCTAAACATCAGCAATGCGGATTACTATAAAAAGTTCATACTAGCCAACAGTGCTTGTCCTGAGCAACTCGCACTTTGGAGTGAAGCTCTTCCATAAAATGTGACATGTTCGTTTAGCCCTTCAGCAATTTAGTTGATAAAATTTTAAAATCAATATGTATAACAGATTTTTAATTTTATTTTTAAGAAAGTCTTAAAAATTGACATTACTGAACATTAAAAATGATGTTTGAAGTCTGTGGATACTGAAATAGGAAATTAAGTCTCATTCTTTAAGTGTTGAGCTAGAAAGGTTTGAGGCATGTGGCAGACCTGATAAATTCACAAAAGAAGTAAAGACCAGAGTGAAAGAAAACACCATTTATGAGCTGAACTGGGCTGGATTCAGAGCACACTTTTGGGACGTACAAGTAACAAAAAATGTCTTTTGTACAAATAAGTGCTACAGATCTGTTTTTTATCCTAAAGAGAGACATGATTGGACTCCCTCAAGCTGGCTCTCTTATGAAGGCAAAGACTGTAATCTTATTCACACCCGAAATACATAGATAGTATTGAAGACACCACCATCTAACCCCCACTACTGTAAGGTAAAAAAACAACAACAACAACAACAACAAAAAAAAAACCCGCCTAAACAATCAAACAAATGAAAAAAAAAAACACCAAAAAACAAAAAACAAGCAAAAACATTCTGTGTACCTCATTGGAAACATCAACTACCAAGTTGTCATCACTCTTTTCACCATCACTGTCCTGCAATAAGACACAATGTGTAAAAAATACATATTTAATACCCTGAGTTTCCTAAGTAAAAAGAAAAAATAAGTGAAAGAAATGGAAAGCTGCTCACAACTACGTAATATAGCCTGTTTTTAAACCAAGATTTATCCAGGAATAAAACTGCATTATTTTGGTCACCTACAGTGCTTCTCCTTGAAAGATTTCACTAGCTGCAGTATTATTCCCAGATAGGTTTTCAGATCAGGGGATAAAACAGAGAATGAAAATCCTCATCCAAAGTTGCACTGCACCAAGAAGTGGAGACAAGCTAGACCGCAAATTTATCAAGTCCCAGCCTAATTAATGCTCTATCCTCATACACTGCCTTCCACATGTTCTTTATTTATGTCATCAAAAATGCTATCAATCCTACACATACAAGCCTTCCAACCACTGTAAATGGTAGGTACAGACAGTAAGAACATAGTAAAATCCTGAATCCTAAAATCAATTTTAAAATTAGTTATGCAGTAGGAAATGGGTGAAATTATAAAGGAACATTTAAGTTTAACAGTACAGAATGTAATTTTTTACTCACATAACGAGCTGCTATTTCCTTCTCTTCTGTTTTCTGTTTTTTACTCTCTGAAGAATAATCTGTCGAATTTCTGTGCTTTTCTGCTGTTCTGAAACTGGCTGAGGGAGATACAGAAGAGCTCTGCTTTTTGAAAAGAGATGAAGAAAACACATCAGATGCTCCTTCCAAACAGGACTTTTTCTGTCAAATTACCTCAACACAACTTAACCCAGCAAGATGATTTAGAGCTGTTCTTAAGGACAGCACTTTGGGTTTTAATCAGCAATAGCAACCCAGCAAGTTTCTTGTGTTAAAAGTGCCCAGTGCACTGCAAGAGACACAAATAAAAGAGATCAGTTTACATGGAGGAGTTGATATCTGCAGTATTAGTAAGATGAATGTAGAGCTACTTTGGACCATTTTGTGAATACTTTCTGGCTTGTTTCCTGTATAAATATGCATGGTTAAATCAATACTGACCTCCCAGAAGAAGTGTGTACGTATATGCCTGCAGAAATCACAAGAAGAACAAAGACGGTTCAAGCTAAGACAGAATCACAGAATCATAGAATGGCCAGGGTTGAAAGTTACCTCAAGGATCATGAATCTTCAACTCCTCTGCCACACGCAACGCCACCAACCTCCCCAGCTAGATCAGGCTGCCCATGGCCCCATCCAATCTGGCCTTTAACACCTCCAGGGACGGGGCATCCACAACCTCTCTGGGCAGCCTGTTCCAGCACCTCACCATTCTCTCTGTAAAGAATTTCTCTGTACTCATTTTAGTCCAACGGCTTTTACAGTTTCCAGTTGTGCCTGCAGGACAGGAATACAGTGCAGTGGCTCAGGGAAGTCTTCCGCTATTCTGTGGACATCACTTATTAATGACGGTTACAGAGCACACTTATGGGATGGGAAAGAATGGAAGGTAATTTGCACTTTGGGCGCTGTCATTCAGCAACTCTGCTCTACTTCTTTAAACAATCAAGATGACATTTATCAAATCCTAACATATTTCCAGAGCTTGGTGGAGCCTGTATGTTCATACACAAACAAGGAAGTAATGAAAGATGCAAAATTTCTTCTGGGATTGATTTTAGCAGCAGCAGCAGCTTTTGGCCTTAACTCAAGAAAGCATTTAACCAGACACTAAGCTTTATCTCACAATGAAGTCAATGGTTGAATGTACATAACTAAGGATGTGTTCTGGTATTTTGCAGAATTGGAACTGACAGGTATGAAGATGAAAATAATCCTCAGTTTAAACCCTGCTGGCTGTCTGCATCTCTCTATTCTCCTTACGTAAGATGTTGAGGGGAACAACTAAAGAAGTCCTTACTGCTGGATTTTAGACCCTCTTGCACATGCAGAAAACACTGGCATTGAGATTTTCTTCCATGTCTTATAATAATTTGTTGTTCTTCAATATAGCTGTATAGTACAGCACTCTGGTTTGAGGGTTAACTGCATGCCTCCGTAAGTATATTTTATCACAATCACCAGGAACACAAACCCCAGAAGTCAGCATTTATGCTCTGCAACTCCTGTTCCATTGCTGTTACTGAATGTCTTATTTCCTCAACATGCTATACCACAAACTTCTGGCAATAATTAAGAACACTTAACCACAAGTTAAGATGCAGTCATTGCTCAAGTCACATAACAGAACGTTTCTCCTTGCCTGGACACCCAGCTGCCACTTCTTTAAAATTTCCAGTTCTTGTCAACAGTAGCTCAGATTAATGAGTGGTAGAATTTGAAAAAAGATCTTCAGCTTTCTTAACTGGTGACTGTTATTTATCCTTCTGAGTAAAAGCATAAGCTGATTCCTTACCTGAGTAGAAACAACAAATTTTAGTGAAAAGCCAGTGCTGAGCACTGCCTGTGTCTTTCTCATTTCCCTCCCTCTTTCTCCTTTTGGCAGCATACATGGATTTCCTACCCTGAGAAAAGAATATCTTAAAACATGTTCAATGGTTTAGCTTTAAAGTAGATCATTAATCAACTGCTACACTGTAAATGACAAATTAAAAATGCTACTGCTTGCTCTGAAGAGAAAATGCATGTTAAGGCATTTGGAGACAGTAGTGACAATAAGCACAGAATCCTTAAAAATAGAGGCTAAGTATAAACACAGTATTAAATGAACTGATAGCTTGAAAAATGTATTTGTTTACTGCAATGATATAGCACAGTCTTTTGCAAAAGATTTTAATAGCAGACTCCTATTACATTTATATTAATTTATAATTTGGGAGGCGGTAGCTTGTAATGTGAATTCAATTCATTATTTCTCAACTTCACCCTACAGAAAGCAAATTACTTTAAAACGAAGAAAAATAATCACCAGTAAACTACAAATTAGACTGATGTCTGAAGAATTAAAGTAAATTACTGCACTTATTTAAATAGAAATACTTATTTTCATGAATTTGAAACTATATAGTTTCATTTTTCACAATCTAGTTAGCTATGTGCTACAGATACCATTTTAATCTTTGATTTCACTGCTTAATAAAGTAATAAATTAAAGCTTCCTACTAGAATGATAAAGTAGTTAATTATCTCCAGCACATAAAGGATGAGTACCACATTGGGCACTGGAGCAATGCACACTGCTTAATGGTTTTACTGCTTCAAAGATGGATCAGACTTGATTCTGATATGAAAATACGGTATCCCACCTGGCATTTGTAGAAAAAATGTTGACAACTAACCTAATGATAGCTGATGGGGAGAGTGAGCAAATCAGTGGAGTGAAAGGAAGCATTAGAATCTCAATTGCCAAACCGAAATTTGGCCAGTGAATTTGGACTAACATTATTTTATCTAAAAAGCCAATTACTACTCAACAAATTAAACATTCTTGCTTTTCAGGTTACTAGTACATCTGTAAGGATCTATCTATATATGGGGTGCAACAATGTCTTCATGGCTTCCACTGACATCAAATTCTTACATATTAACCCTGTACCCACACACTTTCTGGTTTCCATGTCTGCAAATCGATGTATTCCAATTCTTCATATTTGCAAGCTGTGAGGCAACAACCACTGAAGCGAACCACTTAGCTCACCAGATTCTGCACTGTTTCTCGATTAAAACATCAGTGCTGTCCTAATATTGCCTTTAAGAAATGGGAGGAAAATGGCTACTGAGACAAATTAAAAGATTCAGCATTATGCTTTGGCAGGCAGCAACTTAATGGGCCAGAGTCCTTATTCTAGTGACTATGGAAATTTATAGAGAAATAAGTCTTTCACACTGCTGTTCTCTTCAACAAAAAACATTAATCTACTAGAAAGAGTAGCATTTTCCTACTAACCAACACAGAGTTTGCTCACATATAATAATTAGATCAGACATAGGAAACAATATTATTTGGGGAAAGTGGGTTACATTCATTTTCCTTTTTAGCAGAATGTACCAGTTTTTCATTTTCTGCTTAGGTAGGACATTTTTATTCATGTTAAATACATCACAAAACGCTGACAAAAAACATTTGAACAGATACATTTATAAAAAGGCTGAGCATACTGCCTTCTTCACATAATTGGCTTAAGAAGTGACATAGTTTGTTTCTAGTGCTGGATCCACAGTATTTGTTGCACTAGACCGTAAAACATGGCACGGTATACCTTACTGTGTATTCCAGGCAGTACTGAGCACAGTGTTAAACAAAAAGATTGCCTACCATGAAGGCCATTCAGAGTTTCACAACTCCAAATGGAGAAAAGCAGTGCATCTTCTCTATAACACTCACAGGGTACTTCCCCTGGTGGAATATCAATGCCACACAGGAACAAATTAAATGATCATAAAGAGGGCAATATAAGCCTCTTACTGAGCCATAAAATTATCACTGGTAACAAGGCAAACATCACCATCCTCACTTTCTACTTGGTATAATTAATACTTGAGACTGCCTGGAAAAAGAGAAAGCTGAGGTACTGAAGTCACCATTTTAACTCCAGCTTCCACTGAAGTTACTTACATTAATAAAGATGACTCATGCTGTAATGGCAGGGAAAAAAAGAAAAAAAATAAATCAATATGGTCAGATTGTGCAGTCTTCCAACTGCTCTCAAATCCTGTAAACCCCAGCTATTCATATGCTCACTTCTGCAGATGAAGACCTGGCCTGAGCAGACTAAATTATAACTGAATAGAATCAGTGTTAAAAGTAATGACTAGAGATGGCAAGATGAAAAGCCCTCCCCCACAATAAAAGCTGGTAACTCTTTAAAATATTCATGAATATGACCATTCCCCAGTGTACCCTTACTGCTAAAATGATCTATTTGGAGTGTAATAATTAAAACAATCGTTGCCAACAAAGTGGGATTATGATATAATTGACCATCCTGAAGTATTAAGCAAACTTCAGTAAAAGCCAAGGATGCTCAACCCTAAGGTCAATTACAGCATAATTACCTGAATGACATTATTGATGTTATAAAGTCTGTTGGAAGTACAAAAGAAACTATAAAAATGGATACAATATGTATTACAGCCCAGTGATGACCGGACAGCAATGCTGCTTGGTTGGACAGTTGGTGCCAACATTACACATGGACATACAACTGCCAGAGATCTGACAAAGGCATTGTCTTGTCCTGGGTGGGCACTGGCTTCTGCCCTTTCCCTCCAGCTCTCCCAGCACCCCGGGCTGCTGCATGGAGACCACCCTGCTTGTTGCTCTCAGAATTAACTGGCAAACTGCTTGGCCTTTGGGTTTGTCTCATCCGCCCATCTGAAGCTGCCTCTGCCACCTCTTAAGACAGAAAGCTTCAGAACATCTGTTCTCTGAAGAGAACTTTCTTTTTTTTAAATTCAGTCTTCCATGCACTTCATCAAGTTTCCCCTAAATCTAGTGCTGATGGAGCGAGTGAATTCAGCCCTGCTTTAGGCGTGCCTTGCCATTTTGTAAGCTTCAAATACATCCTCTCTCACCCTTCTCCTTCTCAGGCTGAAGGTCCTGCCTTCTTGGCCTTCCTCCTTTAAGCCACTCCATTCAGTTAGTTGTTCAGCTGCCATTTCAGTGCCGCCTCCACTAGGTCACTACTGAGACACGGAAGCAGGACCACACGCAGTGCCCCAGCACAGAGCCAGACGTGCAGCAGTCACACACTATCCCTTTGGCTACAGCCTGCACCAGATCAAGCCACAGCAAGAATGGTGACCATGCGGACGTCGTGGAAGAAAACCTCACTGGCCATTGAGTTTCCTGTAAAGTTCTGCCCCTCCTATTTCTGAAGATGAGCGCAAGTAGAAGCCTTCAGGGAACCCTCCTCGCCTCTTATGTGAAATGGTAAAGCAGGCTGCCCAGCAGTCTGCCAAGGCCACCACCACACAGCCAGGAAAAAGAAAACAACCAAAAATGCAACTAAACAGCTCCCACATAGTAGGCTTTCTGCATGGCTTCAACTATAAGGGAATACCCATCTGTTTAAAAAATGCATTTGTTTCCATACTTCCGTATGCACATATTTTTTATTAAACTAAAGGAGATGGTGTGAAAATGCTGTAAGCTGCTCTGTAGGTACCATATGGTGTATTTCTACAGGGCTGCATTCCTGAGGTCACCCATACCTCCACATTTACTACACATTTCTGTTCTTATTATTACCACTACTGCATTCCAGTATCCATGCCACCCCAAATGAATTTCCACTATTTGCTTTAATTTACTGATGTTCTTCCTTTGCTGCCCTTATTCAGTCAGCTGAATACTGATACAGCCCAGAATGAGCTCATCAAATAAGGATACTGGTAGCCAATTATTGTTCCCACAGATATTATCAGTGGCAGCGAACCTTTAAAATGTTTTTACTGCTCATTTCCGACTTGTTTCTCCATATAGCCAACATGAAACCCAACACCCAGTCTGCCGCATCAAGATCAAACTGACTTTCTTGTCTCGTTCCCTGCCTTCTCTCTGCATTTGCATTTACAGATACTGGATAAAGTCTCAGTACTTGTTGGTGAAGAATGCTACTAACTAGCTCAGAAAGGCAGAACAAAGCTACTTTTAATATCACGTGACTCTGTCTGAGCTAAGTGAACTGAACTTAGTAATCATGGGTACAATAATTATTTTTAATACAAACTATGATTAAAATGCAAACTTTGAAGTTTCATATTGCATTTTTATCCACTAATTAATGTCATTAATTGCAAAATTAAAGAAGTTAATTAGTGAATAAGAGTGTCAAAAAAACTCCTTCAAAGTCTAGATGTGCAACGCTGCTTCATGAGCAATGAATTGGCCACAAAGAAGCCCAGAGTAAAAAGATGTATAGGCTGAGCAGTTTGTCTCCAAAAGGCAAGTGTTCTCAAAAGTTTCACATGAATCAAAATACACCTATGTGCATACATCACGTTTATGCGCTTGTAATTTCTTTTAAAATATCCACATATCTGTTTACATGGGTGATGTGGTTGCCCTGGTGGCACCAATGTGATATTTCATCTATCAAAATCACTGAAGTCCAGATAAAACGAGTGTTACAAAGAACGATAAAACACTACCATTTGCATGTTAATTCCAGTCATGTATTTTAACATGATACACTTATCAACTTACTATAAGCTGCACAGTCCACACAGCAGAAGCTGGAGATGCCTGGCAATTTTGACATATAATCCTACCAGCGTGTGCTGCTGTTTCTTTGGTCCCTCCTGGTGTCCAGGTGCACAGTGGTGGCAAGAAAAGGAGGTGTTTAAAGCAACAGAAAGGCTAGCCTTTCACAGACAGATTTTTGCAATAAATCTTTTAAAATACAGCTTCTTCAGTAATCACTGGCTGAGGGCATAACATGTGTAAGGCCTAATCACTGCTGACACTATGAGGGTCAACGCATAGCAAGAAGAACCAATGTGGCTTAAGTACAAGCAGTGAAACAGCAGAAGAGCATAGCTATGAGGCAGAAAAGGAAACATAGATTTAGCTTGAAGTGTATCTTAGCACAAGCATATGAAGGTAGTGAAATCAAGGAGTGCGGCAAGAATAACAAGCATCCTTTGGTAAGCAGGACAGTTTGAACTAACGTCCTGGTTTAAGTAGGGAACAAAAGTAAAAGTAACAGATGGGTAGCAAAAGGAGTTAAACACTTCTGCTATGTTTACAAAAGCTTCAAAGTTCACAGATTACATTTACCATCAAGCCAGCTCTTGTCCTCATCTGCCAACTCGTAAATATTGAATTTAATTGATGATATAAACAACACAGGCATTGTCAAACATCCTCCCCCTTAATCCGCAAAGCAATTCACCACTTCCCACTCACCGTCCCTCACTTCAGCCTCCTTCCCTTTGAACAGATCCCAAAGACCACAATCTTCAGCATACAGAAAAGCAGGTGAGTAGGCCAGAGTGAAAAGATACACAAGACGTTAAAACAGAGTTACAGCTGGAAGAGGGAATACAGAGGGTGGGAGCCCCAGGGCACATACAGGCTGCAAAGGAGTTCTGTACCTAATCACGTCAGAACAGGTAAATGCTCCTGAACAACCAATGCACACAAGCGCAAAAATGATACCAGACAGGGTAAATTCTGCTGCTAGCGTTTTGGAAAATGAATGCCAAAATCTGAGACAAGCCTTCTTATCAGTCATCACATAATACAAAATCTTAAATATTATTTCAACCAAAATGAGACACTGAAACAGAGGGGTCAAAGGCCAGTAAGTTAGAGATTGAGAAGGATTGTGGGTAAATACAGTCAGCTTTGGAAATCATAAGAAGAGAGCTGTGCCAAGGAAACACAGAACTACAGCTCCGCTCTCCTCAAATATTTATTAGGGGTTCCAATTACCGATCTCTCATGCTATTTCCTTCAATGGAGACCTGAAACAGTTTGAGAAGCTGTAGCAAAACAGAAGCAGAAAAAGAGAGGAGAGTACTGGGAGTTAACTAGTGAGAATGAGCAGGGGAGAGCATGCAATCTCAGGATAAGAGAAAAAGCTCAACCAGCCAGAGCATTCAATGCAGCAATTTAATTGTGGGCTCACCACCATGAAAGAGAGACAGATAACCACCAGCCTGCATTACAGGTTTTGATTCAGTGGCATGCCACAACACGAGGAAAAGCAGTGGCACTCCCCGAGCTTTCTTCAAAAGCTAGTGATGGATGCACAAAGAAAATTCCCAACATCCAGTATATCTCTAGAATATTAACACTAATTATATTTCCACAGCAGCTGAATTTGAACTGAGCACACAAGGTAATTTGGTTAGTTTCAGAACAGTAAGAAAACGCTAAAGAGGGAATGTTTTATGATACCCATTAAAGGCCTGTGTCAGTATGTTTTATAATTCGTTAAAAAATATAGGTAAGAATCAAGAAATTCCCCTGAAGAACAGTCAGCTATTGCTTTGAGCCCTTTCTCAGACTGAGCACCACAGTAAAACTGTTATCCTTTCACTTTGCACAGTGATTAAAATGGACTGTGCGGCACTGAGCCAAGCTGAACATGAACACTTCCCTGCAGTGGCTGAAGCCACAGGGGCTATAAAAAATATCATCAGTACTAGCAACCGAGGTTAGGAGGTAAAAATACACACACCTACTCTCCCCCCCCTTAATTTTCCATGGTAAAGTAATAACGATAAGGTTTTAAGCTTTATCTTCTCTGGGGATAGCTAAGTGGATTCACTTTCCACGTGACGGGTCCTAACTACTTTCTCCTGGGATTTACATTCTCTATCTAACCCTTCACTTTGACCAGAAGGATATAATCTGGCACTAATTAGCCTTTTTTGTTAGTGAAAAACCACAGAGATCATGTCTGAAGTCAGCCTCATGGCACATTCCATTTAGTCGCTTTCAGCTGCTGTCCAGATCAGGTACTTTGCCCCAGTTACTCACATTCTTAGTTTTGGTTCCATTTAATACAGGTTATATCCCTGGCAAAGGCATCTGTTTGAGTTTTCACATTTCTGGCTTTTTTCCACTGTATCTGTATGTGTGAATTTATTCTTTTCATTCTGCCTGTTTGTCTAAGAAGTATTTTAAAGATGCTTTGCTGCATATGTGACCTAGGAGACAATAAGGAAAAGCAAATGGTGGTTTTTATGCAATGCTTCAGTGATACCACTAGAGATCTTTCTCCACACTTTCTTATTTCCTTCATTTCTTCCCCTGATTTTCAGTCCTCCCAAAAAGCTCCCTAAATGGCAACAGAAATATTACTTCAACACTGTTTTGATCAGCAGAAAAACGTTCATGTTTATCTCAGGTACTAACTCAGAGGCTGCCAATTTGCTCATTTCTTCTTGTGCTGGATCTTGTGCTATGTCTGAAAATCCTAAATATGCTTCAGCCTTTTCTAGTACTCTGTATGATTAAGGAAGCCAGACCTACTGCTAAGTACCCAATGAAAACAATATTCATGATTCAACCAGTCTTTTAATTGTGCAGGTGGATAAAACATGGCTGGGTGCTATTAAATATTTGAAAATTCCAGTTCATGCTGATTCTGAAGCAAAACATTTTCTCAACGATCTATAAAAATATTTTCCAGAATGACATCTTTGAACACTACTGTTCGCCTCTCTGCCCAAATAACATCCAAGCCCTTTATTTTTGCCTCACTTCATCCACACTTACTTACTTGTGTTCCCAAGACTCTTGTTCAGGAAATTATCCCATTTCCTATTCAGGAAAGCACTCGAGCAGATGCCAGATTTGAGGCACACACTTTGATCTCAGAAAAGTCACAAGGCAGATAAAGAAATCAGAAGAACGTATTTATGTGCTGAACTCTGGATGCCTACTGCATGCTACCTTGAATCAGGACCTCAGCTGGTTGCAAAAATAACTGTCCTCAAACTCATTTTTCAAATCAAGGATTTTGGTAAATGGAATGGATAGAGCAAGGCACGCTTCCTGCAGTCAGCCTCAAAGCAGTTACATCGGTATATAATAACACATTATACGTACAGCACCTACTTAGAAGACAGAAAATAAAACACACTGTTCTTCTGCCAGATTTTTAGATGCATTACAATTTCAGAACATCGTAGAGTTCTGCCAAGAGAAGCAGTAGCTTATATTTTTCTGGGCATTTCATTATTTATATTAGACAGGTCACGCTGTTAATTTTTTAAACATTAAAAGCACAATCAAATACAAACACCAGGCTAGCTGGAAATGGTTTGATGTCAGCAACGAGCAGCCAATACATTTTTAATTCAGGCTAGAGGATAAAAAAAGAAAAAATCTCTCTCCAGTACACCCCCATACACTCTGCCAAGAAGAATTTTTCTTGGCTGAATTCCTAACATTTTAATGCCGAAACTGATCTGTTTTTAAAACATCACATGAAAGGTTTTTTAAAATACCATACATGCTCAAGCTCTTTATTTTAAAAGGTTTAGAAACGAGCTAGCAGAAACAAGGAAAAAAAAAGTTTTGTGTTTTCTAATCTAGTATTAAATACATTTTAAAGAACAACAGACATGTTTCAAAACAAACTATTGCAGTGTACAAATTACCCAGAAGGGATGGAGACAACAATACCTACAGTGTGGGTTCTGATCTGCGAAGAAGTTGGCGTTTCATCAAGGTTGTCTAGGAAACCATTTTTTAAATTTACTTAGAATACAAAACGAAAGATGTTTATTTCCATTTGGGATGCCTCTGGAGAAGCTGGCAAATAACAAGTTTATTAAAATGACAAGTTCAAGGTACTTTCCTTGTTGACTGTAAATAACCACCCCGTGAGCCAATTAAGAACAGAGATCAAAGGCCAAAGGAGTGCTATAAAGCCAGAAATGACAGAGTTAAAAGAAAGCCTCCTCAAGTTACTGCAGCATGGGAAATTCCTGTACCCAACATCCACTCCTGTAATGACTTTTTATTCTGGCTTTGGACCAGGCTAAAAACTAACACCCACGCGTTACTGGACACCTATACAAGTGGCTTGCTTCTATTCACAGCCAGGAACTGTTTTAGTTGTAAAAAGTGATCCTGATAGGACCTGAAGCAGCTAGACAGTGAGGAGGCAAGAAGTGTTGGAGAGGTATATAAGAATGCCTGGCTCCAACTTGTAAAATAGGTTTCTCAGTTGGGAAATTTTATTAGATCCCACACTGCAGTAGCTTGTCAGTGAATCCGTCCTCCTTAGTAGGTGCCAAGACTGTGACTTTACAAGTCAGAAGACATCATACTACTAACCTGACCCCTACTGCATAACTTGACTATTACTATGATTTCTGCACATAACAGCTTCAACTTTGGTATCAAAACAGGGCATGAGTGAGTGGGGTCCTTTCACCAGGTACACAGAGTGCTGCCATCAATTCTCTTGCTAGTATTTAAGAAACTGAACTGCAAGTCATGCCACTATTCACCAATCAATACCTGGGCTGCTTGAGCAAGAGTACACTCTGCTCCTCTGCAATACCACCTTCCTCAACCTCAGTTAAGTTCTCCTCAAAGAAAATCTCAAATCTTTAAACAAAGCTTCAGTACTACTTCTTGAAATTAGAGGATAAATATCAATATATCAAGTCCATTTTCCTTGATTCCACTATCTGTCCTTGCCCCGTACATCAGCAGGTGGAGGGGAGGGAGGCGCTTTTAGCATTTGTTGTGACTGGTAAGATCATCAGACTGAATACTGCGTGTAGACTTCAGTTTTGACAGTAAATGTAAATTTCCATTTAAAGACACCTA
Source organism: Centrocercus urophasianus (assembly GCF_019232065.1). Lineage (NCBI taxonomy): Eukaryota > Metazoa > Chordata > Aves > Galliformes > Phasianidae > Centrocercus > Centrocercus urophasianus. The sequence continues at coordinate 10,802,524 of NW_024884833.1, read as the reverse complement.
GAGCACCAGATGGAGCTCTTACAGTGAGAAAATGTAACAAGCTCTTTCACAGCAGGCGCAATTGTATTCCGAGCTCCAGCCTGCAGATGGAAATACTTCTTCTCTGACTACATGAATTCCCACAGGGAGTTTTCACTACCAACGAAAATCACATTCACCTGTGGGGCTGCTCCCTCTGCAACTGCACCAGAGGAAATGAGGGAGAATCCTGAAGCTGTGCAGCATCCTATGTTGGCAGCAGCACGCCATGCCAACCCTGATGCACAGCTGGGGAATCTTGCCCTGCACACATGAAGCAGCACAGCCCAGAGAACACAGCACGAGGCTGGAAGAAAAGGGAAGAACAGCAGGCACAGGGGTGAGCTGCTTGAGTCATGCTGGCAGCGATGCACTACCAAGTCGGGTCAGTGCAAGCCATGGGTCTCAGTGCTAGTGCATCTCACACCACAGCCTATACATGCTGCGCCTCAGTAATGTGAGCGCAGTGTTGCAACTCTCCCAACACTGAACTAGGTTTCTGCCCATCCTGCTATATCTACAGCCCCAAGCAGTCCTGAAGGATCTGTACAATGCAAAAAACCTCAAGGAAGGATGAGAGTTAAGCCAAAGCTTCTGAAAAAACCTTTCTGAAAAAAATGGACAGAGCCTAGATCGTCAACAGAAACTGGAACAAGCTCCAAAGGACTGAGCTGGCAAACTAAGCCACAAGAGCTATGACCAGAAGGAAGCATGCATATTTTTGCCCACAATGGCACTCAATGCAAAGATGATTTTAAACAGAAAAATTATATAAAAATGGATCACACGGTAATGCTAATGCCTGAGCAAGAAACTAAAACTGGGGAAGATAGAAAGCTGTGCTTTACATTTGAGAAATCTAGGCTCAGTACTCCGCTCTTTTATCTGATTGGCTGAAGTCAATTACGCTTTTTCATGCCTCAGTTCATTATCTGTAAGGTAGAGATTATTTGTGAAATCTACAGAGACTTTCCTTCCCTTATAGAGATTGTTGAGAGCAATGGTGTGTTGAAGATTTGGAGGTTCTCCAGTATTAACAGGGATGGGTTCATTAATATCTCACACTGAAATGGACAAATGAGGGAGGGTACAAAAAAAAAAATCACTTTTCTTTGTATCAATACCAACATTACTACAGCAATCTAAATACTTTAACAGCTTCTCTATATCAAACTCCAGCAACTAGCTGGTCTACAATAATTTTAGCCCATCTTAGTTTGTATAAATCTGTATTGTGAAGACACAGGAAACTGAAAAGAGGAAACATTTCTGTATTGTACATAAAGCTAACCATCTAAACTACAAACAAAAATCTGATATGTAAATAAATAAATAACTCCACAATTTCAGGAAGAATATACTGCTGTTTACTGTTGGTTTGTTTTATTTTTTTGTGTGTACATGTTTTTAAATTACCCATGGTTAATAAAATTAACCAGTAAATCTGCTATCTGCAGACTTGTCTTTGAAATTATTTTCCTCAAATTAAACTTATGCATTTGAAAGGTGAATAAAGTCAAACCTGCAGCTGCTTACAAAACTCAGATCTATACTTTAGAACACATAAGGCCACCCACATCCAAGACAGCTAGATGTCAGATAAACCTCTAATTTCACAGAGCCATTCTCATCATCATTCCTTCCTATACCCTACCAAATACAGTCTTTCATTGCTTTGTGCTATGCTGTGTCTGCACTTACAGCGCTCCATAAGTATGAAAAACAAACAGTGTGCATTTATCTGATTAAAATCTAATGTAAATGATATGCAAAATAGGTGCAGTCCAGGCTCACGGCAAACTGCCAGTAAGACCTTCTGTGCTGAAGGGTTGTGCATAGCCAATATAGGGCACTGTATCTCTGTCAATCTTCTATAACCATTCTCTGTTTCACAGTTTTGTCCTGTTTTCATCTAGGACAAGTCGATTTTTAGTTCATAGTGTCTGGTATGATGCTATATCTTTGCTTTAGGAGAAAATCCAGTTGATAACCCATCAGTGGTTTAGTTGTTGCTGAGCAGTGCTGTATGGAGCCAAAGACATTTCAACTTTATGTACGGTCCTGCCAGCAAGGGTGTTTGGGGAGCCCCCTGGTTCAGAACTAGGTCAGCTGACACAAACCAGTCAAAGAGATATTCCACACTGTATGCAGACACATGTGAAGAAAACTTCAAACTGTGGGAAGTTGGCTGCGGCTGGGGGCAGCCTGGGGACAGGCTAGCTATTGGTCTGTGTATGGTGAGCCATTGGCTGAGCTGGCTGCTGAGTTAAACCACAACATTATTTAATGGTATTTTCCATCTCCGCTTATTTCTATCTGGACACCTTAGCACTTCACTTTCTTACCATTTGATGCCAGTTTATATAAAACAAATCTTGCAGCATAATGCACAATCACTTTGTGAACTGGATAAGTTCTAATTCAATCTCAGTTTAGACAATATGCCACTTCTCTCCCTTCTTGCTCCTCTAATCACTATTAATAACTATTGTTACTCCAACCCAAATTCCTTCCAGAAGCACTTTCCTGCTCCCAGGTCTCAGCTTCCAAAAACTTTTGCCGCCTTCTCCTGCTAAAGAACAGCTTGGGGCCATTCTTAGGGGGCCGTTCTTACAAGTCCATAAGCAAAGAAGATTAGCCTGAACAGCTAACTTTCTTTGATAAAGTAGAGAGAAAAATGCATTCCACATGAAATCAGAAAACTATCCAAAGTTTCTTTAAAAACCATCCAGGCAATGCCACTGAACACTCATGAGTTATTTTTCTGAGTTTCTGCATAATTTAGATGATTCAAAACTGGATTTTCCAAATGCTGTGCAGAGATGATTATGGGACATACTTGTTTTGACTGGGCTTTAAATCTCTACTTCTCAGAGATTTCTCATTTTTCCTTTTTTCAGGGTTGAAATTTGCTATAAGAATTTCTTCAGCCCCCTGCAGAATTCTTAAAGAGTATTCCCTAAAGAGAGAGACAAAAAGAATTGGGGATTCATCATGCACAAGCTGATATTTACAGTAACACCACTCCCAGTACATGTCTGCTTGAAATAGCTTGATATTTCTTCACTTTCTTTTAATATTTGTAGGATTAATAACAAATTCAGGCCCTGATCCGATAATATTTAACATCTGGGCAAAATGTTCCTTGCTGACGTCCACAGGGCCCTAGTTAGGCACAACAAACACACTGCATGTTACAGAAAACTCAGCAATGGCAGCATTAAAAGGCAATTTCTTCTTATCCCTTTTTGCGCTTCTCTTCTTTTGTTAATGTGAAGAGACTAGGAACAATATGGCAACCAGAACAAAGGAGAATCAAGAAAACACTCATGTATGATTGCTCAAAGTCTGTCCATAAACACCGTGATTACCTTGCTACTATAGCATTTGGTTTGAGGGCAACTTGAAGCTCCATGAAAACAAGGAACAAAAGATATTTGCATATGACATCTTCAGTGCCCCGAGCCCTCTGGGTGCTTCAGATACCACCAGGCACACAGGCCGCAGCAGAGGCAAGGAATGCTTCAGAAAACTGCATTGTCTCCTTTCACCGTAGTGGCATCTTCACCCCTGTGAACTCTTTTTCCACTTTCTAGTTGACCTGCACAACGCCTGAAGGTTGATTGGTAGAAGAAAGCTGTAGCTGCAGTAACAAATATGAAGCATCTCTCTTGCTAAGTGCTAACACCTTCCAGACCATACACCAACTTCCTTCATGACCAGACAGACACAGTATTTCACAACATATTAAATGCATTAAGGGTCCCACACAAACAATGCTGAGGCACAAAACCCAGAGCCAAGATGGCTAGAACAAGCTTGAACATCTTCCAGGACCAGAGCTGCCTTTTTAGCAAAGATATCCTAAAGTAATTCTATTCTTCTCTCTCTATTCTTTGCCATCTCTCATGACAGCCTTGAAAAGAAAGACAGCTGGCAAAAAAGCAGCAGTGACAAAACTGTGAGTCAGACAGAGGTAGAAAGGTTAGACTCTGGGAGCCAGAAAGCACAAGGATAGGCCTCTCAGACACCTATTTTTAAATGCTTCCTTTCTCTCTCCTTCCTCTCTTCTTGAAAGACTAAATGCAAAATGAAATCATCTTACAGAAGGACAGCCGCTTCCCCCCTGTGCTCAGTCATTCCAGTCACACTGTGTTGTCCAGTAACCTGCATTGATAATTCCTCATGAATAAAATGCCAACATTATCATCCTCAGCTATGTTGTTGACATGCTTTTGCTATTTCACTAAAAATACCATTAATTTTCTGGCTTCACAACAGCTGAGCTACTCCCCATTTGAATATACAAAAGAGTATTTTGTTTAAACCAAATTAAAAGCGTTCCAGTAAATGACTTCAATTTTGCTGGCTATACTACTTCAGTGTATACCGTTCTATTTAATCCTCTCTTTTCCCAACTCTACCCCCTTCTACCTCCCCCTCCTTTTCTTTCTTTTTTTTTTCTTCCTTCCTTTTTCATACTTAATCCTTTCATGCTAGAAGCTGGATTTGCCCAGCAAGACATCCACATTCAGAAAGAGCTTCAAAAATGTGGTTCCAAAGAGTTAAGGCAATGGTGAAATTGCCTCTGCTCTGCTTTTATTCACCTGTGTTTGCCAAAACATATTTAGCAGTTAGGAAAGGAAGAAAAAGGGGAGGGGGAGCACACAAACCGAGAACATACCTTCAATTTCCCATCCTGTTAAGTGTCGACATTCCCCATCTAAGTAAAAAACAGCAACAACAACAACAACAAAAACAAAACAAAACAAAACAAAAAAAACACTACCATTGCCAACCCCTCCTGGCATCTCAACACTTTATTTGTTCCCATTTGTATCTAATGCTTTTGTCAACAGTTCAACAAAAGTCAAAGCAAACAAACCCACTACAAACACTGGGGGTAACAGCAACAAGCATGAATCCTTCACAATTATCCACCCCAGCTGCTCAGTGCCCGTCCAGGCTGCTTTCATTTACAACAGTGTCAACAAAAGGCTGAAACCCAATAACTAGGCGGGTCAATACTACCACTGTAAACCCTCCAGAGAAGGAAATGCTGTTCTCTTGCTTTACTGCTTCAGCAAACATGCAGAATAATTCAGTTAGATAGACAAGTGCTTGCCTAATCACTTGTTGTTTGAATTATTCAAGGCTTTCCCCGTTAACTACTAAATGATGGCTCTTCAAATATTTCCCAGAAACTACCAGATGTCCAAGAGGAGAAAAGGAAACATTAGGCAAATTCGAACATAACGAGGAAAATGGAAACCTATCGAAAAGTGTAATGTTCAGAGGGTTAATGCCTTCCTACTCATTTTTTCGGTTGTTACTATACAGAAAGCAAAGAAGTTTAAAAAATAAAAGTATGAGGCACACATTCATCTATTAGTTGCTTGATTTTTATACAGCATAATCAGGGCTGCTGCCTAGAGAACATGTAAGTTGCAGATACAAATAAGCACAGCAGTCAGCAAGGTGGACGCAGGCGTCATGCGTTTATTCCCACATCTCTCTTTTTACACTACTCATTTCATCTCTTAACTAATCACCCACTTTAGTATTTTCTTCTCTTCAGCTCAAAGATGAATGCTCATGTGCTTTACTTCAGAGGTTTCACGGGGTTCATGTTTACACTTCCAGAGAGCAGTGTAAACACAATGCATTGTAACACTAGTTTAAGTGTTAAGTACAACATTCCATTTACTTCTCTTCGGGGTAGGAAACAGCCACATTTAGAATTTCCATTTCTTGGTTTGTAGGATTTAGTCATAACCACACAATTGCTAACATACTATTTATAAGCTTTAAGAAAACAGATAAATTAGTTAACAAGTGGTACTTGTGTAAATTTTAGAAATTATTCACGAAAAAGCCTGGATATGGACAACTGCTTCATCTAAGACCAGTTTACATATACATCACAGTGTAGAGTTGGACAGATATACATTTTGAACCAGAACATAGTATCAAATACACTTATAAATATTTTATTTTTGACATCTACCATTGCAGTTGTGCATGCTGAATAGCATTCCAAAGAGGAATCCCTGGCAGTTTTAAGATTTAGCAAAACAGTAAAAGAAATTCTGTCTGGATGTCAAATTAAAGCACATAGTCTTGTTTTTGTAATTAAGATCTGTAACATATTTTGTTTGTAAAACAGTTTTAGAGTGACTGCACTGTAACAATCTCTGGAGTTCTGTGTTGCCAACACAGAAACCTCTTTCCAAACAAAAGAATTTTCTTCCCATTCCTGTCCAAAATAATTATGAAACACTTGTCTACTAAGCAGATGTGGCTATGTCACTTCGTGATCAGCGGTGATGTTTGAAGGCATTTCAGCCCCACACTGCTTGGCGGGCAGCTTCAGTTACATTTACTAATATAAATCCAGCCATTGCTTTACTATAAATCAAGCTAGCGCTATTTGCAACACTGACATTGCTTATCACTACTTCTAAGAGCAGTACCTTCATTGCTTCAGTCGATTAATTACGTCTAAGAAATGGTTTAGGGTTCATGGGGACCAAAAGCACAACAGGGAGGTACCGGCATATAGAAAACACTTGGTATCAAAAGGATTACATCTTGCACAGACGAACCGGAGAAAAAACTACAGTCTGGCGCTAGATACTCTAAGATCAGGGGTGAGAGAGTATCACACAGTAACTTCCCCCTTTCCTTATCCAGAGAAGGAAGAGCCCCAAAATGGCATATCCAACCTCTGCCATCGCTGGAGACAATGCAGTTAGCAGAAAACTTTCATGTGGCACACAAGAGTCCTACAGAAGGCCTGCTAAATACTTAATTGCTTTCAAATACCCGGCGGTGCGACATAAAGCTTCCCAGCTACCTAGGTGGCGACCATACAGTGCTTTTTACAAAGGCACCAAATGGACCCTGGACAGGCTGTCTTTATACTGAAAGCAAGCTGCCTTTCCTGCTCTGACGCCAATTACTGACAGAGCATACTGACAGAGCACTGGAAAGACACTTTACTTCAAGGGAATAGCAGAAAATGGGTTTCTCTCACCCCACAAGGCTTACTGCTAACTGATTTTAAAGGGCTTATTTCTAAATTATTCATTCAACATTATTCAGAATTCCTCTCATATTTTGCAGTATGGAACAACAAAGCTCACTACAAAATAATATCTGCAGGTAGTTGAAATAAACTCCTCGAAGCAGGGAAGAAAAAACATTTGTTTCCTACGGAGTCAAAGTAAATCGTAGGTCGGTATTTTTAAAAGAAGTCCGGAAATAGAGGTGTGACAGACGTAGAGCATAATATAAATTCAGCAAACAAAAAGGAGACAAGACATTTGAAAACACAGTTGTAACTACTTCAAGCCAATTAGAAGGATTTGCTAGTATGCCCACGACTGCAAAATCACGTGGTAAAGGTTCATGTTAACTAGCTCTCAGCACTGGCTTTTTAACACAATGCAAGCAATGACTTATATACATGGTCTGTCCACTTGTTATTGAAATACAGTAAGCAAAGGACTCAGAAAAAAGTTGCAAAGGCTGCCAAGCCAGCTGTGTGGCCAGAGCCAAGCTCACAGCACACATCCCGCACACAGCCCAGCCTCTGGGGCTGCCCGGCTGGTAGGTACCTCCTGGCTGCATACAGCTGTGCCACACCACTAGCTGGACAACCTCAGCAAAATCATGACTGCTCATTACTTTGGCCTAACAAGGATCATACAGCACAGAAAATGCTTTGTGCCCTCACAAAAACTAGCTTGAAATATGCCAGTTTTGCTGCACAGAGAAGCTGCAGCAGACCACTTATCCTGAGAGCAAAAGGAACAAACCGTGTTGATATCCTTCCCTTCTCCCGCCCCTCCAACCCACTCACTCATAAGCACGCATTAGGGAAACTCCCACAGCTGCATTTGCTGCCTCTCGAGAGGCAGAAAAACAGTGGTACAGCTGTGCCTGCTCATATTCGTATGCAAACAAGCAGCGTCCGGCCGGCTGCAGTGCCTCACTTAAAAGCACCTCGGTACTCTTTGATAAGCTTGCAGCTTAGAAAGGAGTGATTCAGAGCAATCTGCCGTCCCCGTAATGCAATTAGCAGATTAGAGCGGCATTTCGCTCTCAGTGCTTCATTAAAATCCCGGCTGCATCCAGCATTAGCTGCCGATACGACATACGCAGTGTTCCCCCTACAGTCCTCCCGGAGACTCAATGTTGGACATGTGGGGCGAGAAGCTGCCAGCCCAGCCTGCAGCCTACCGAGCCGGGACGAGGGACACCCACTACTTTGCACAGCTGGGAACGAGCTCCGTGCCTCGGAATGGTGCTGCAGGACCAAGTTGCACAGAGGCGAGCAGGCTGCCCGTTGGAGGGTGTACCTCCATGCTGCAGAGCAGCCAGCCCTGTGTCTCTTTCCTTGCTGCCATCCCATGAAAGACATAAGGGTGAACTCCAGTAAATTGCAGTGTGGACAGAAGCAATCACTTCAGTCTTTCACATGGCAGGCCAATGAACCCATGGCCGCCCAGACTGGCTTGATGTTTTTCCGCTCATTTCCCTAAGTGCCACGAGCAGAGATGGCAGCAGGGTGGCCCTAGCAACCTGGGCACAGGTACTGGCCAGCACAGCCCCACCAGCATCCACAGAAGGGCAAACAGAAAAAAAAAAAACAAAAAAAAAAAAAAAAAAAAAAAAAAAAAAAAAGAAAAAAACAAAAACCACAACAAAAAAACCCGATTAATTCACAGATGTTCATGCATTTCACACACAGGGTGCCCTGTGGTCCGTTGCCAGGGCAACGTGAGACCACCGGTGCGAGCTTTATTGGCTTTATAAAGTACGTCTCGGGGGCTATCGTCCGAGAAACACAGCATGGTAATTGCCAGGCTTTTCAGAAGCCTCGTTTTGTGTTTATCCACATTTAACCCTCTGAGTGTGATTAAGAGCATTGCTATGCATGCCTTGTGCACAGAGGAATGGGAAAGGAGGGATTGATCTCTGTTTCCAGCCTGAAAACCCCAGAAAGCGTGTCCCTGTGCTCACTCCTGACTACACTGCCTTGGGGGCTTCACCTGCAGGCTGCAGAGAGGCTGCCCCGTACCAGTGCTATTCACATGGCAGGGTGTGGGCAGAGCCTGGCATGGGGAGGTGCCAGCATGAGCATGGCACCAATATGATAGGTTACCAGGTTTGGGCACAATGTGTTTTACCATCAACTTTGAAAGGGGTAAAAAAAAAAAAAAAAAAAAAAAAAAAAAAAAGCAGCACTGACTTCCTACACACGTTATAAGGCATCCGGAAACCTCATTTTGGACTCTGCCTCTTATGACTTCACCAAGATGAAGCCGCCACTGCAGCCAATCTGAAGGAAGGCAGTACATCCTATGCCTCAATGACATGTGGAACTGCAGTGCTGGAGTGAGCTGGAGCTTGCCCACGAAGGATGGGGTCACCATCACAAATGTCACAACTCTTGTGGCACCAGCATCATCGTTGTCAGCAGCAGCACACATCAAGCATTAATCTGGCCGGAGTGGAGAGCAAAAAGGCGAGGGCAGCAGAGGGAATCAATAGAAGAAACGGCTTACATTCAGATTCGCAGGAGAAAGAGCACCCAGAGACAATCATTTCCTGGGAAAAGCTAAAGCCTAATGAGAATTTACTCTGCCGCCTTTATTCACACAACCAGCCCTTTTGTGGCAAGGGCTTCCTGAGTGACAGGAACCCAGGGCCCCTTAATAGGATTTCCATATTATTTCCAACACCTGCCTAGAAGTTATTTGTTTACATTGAAGGAGGCAAGATTCTCAAATCAGACATCTGCTTCTAGTTCAGGCATATCTTAGGAAACCATCTAGAAAGAAGCTTTGTTGCTATGGAAACATTTTTATTTTCTTCCCTTAGTTGGCTGAAAAACATTAGCATTTCCAATTTTTTGTTCTTCAAAAGGCCAAATGTTGTTCACGCAAAACACAGAACTTTTCAAATTGTTACGCAGAATGGGTTAATCGAGCTTCAGATACTTAATTAATTATTCAACTCAATTAGAAGTGTACTGGAGAGAGGCGAGAGGCATGGTGCAACTTTCCTACATATTCTCCTCAATGGCTGGTTCTCACTGGCCAGCATAATTGATTCTTCCCTCAAAAACTTATCTGAACCTAGGCAATGTGTGATGCACTCAACAATTGTTAACAACTTAGGAATCAGTCAGAACCACTCATTTCCTCCAACTTCTAACAAAATCAGCCTAAGAAACTGGAGACATTCTGACTGGGAATGTACTTATTTCCCAGTGCAAGGGAAGAGACAGTAAGAACAATGAAATGCAAACATTAACCAACTACTAGCAGTCAATGACTTTAGCCGAAGGACAGAAAGTTTCAGTGCCTTTCACTCATGTCGCTGATTCTACGAAGTAATCAGTTCTCCTCTCCCTCTAATACATTTGGAGTGCCCAATGAATTCACTGATTTGCATTAAAATAAGAGATGTTTCAAACTACTTCAGCTATAAAGGTCTTAACAACTCAAAATAGGAATTGCTAGATACAGAGAAAAAGAACTGATCACACTGCCAACACAGATCTATAAAGCAGAAAAGCAGCCATCTAGTTTGTTTCCACTTAGGTAGTGTTCATCAACTTTTATCAATTTTCTCCCACCACTTTGAGTAATACCTGTTTAACCTGATCTACAGATGCATGCTTTACCCAGGCACATTCTCCCTTTATAAACTGGTGTAAGCCACAAATACCAGCACACAGGGTATGATTTTAATTGCACACTTAAATTATAATGAGAACATTAATATATATATATATATAATAAATAAATACACTCCTTCCCTTTAGTTCCTTCCTTCTAACTATTACATTGTAAAAGACTTTATGCTGGAGAAGACCTTTCCACCCACCTCTCCGCTCCAGCAAACTTCCTCTTCACACTCTACAATATGAAGTCATAATCCTGTATTATCAACATCATAGTCTGTTGCCATGGAAATAATTAGACATGACTGCTCAGGTTAGAAATTACAGCCCATGTAAGAGTTTGCCCCCTAGGTGAAGAAAGCATCTGGAGAGAGAACATTTGAGTTACCCTAAATCACCAAGTGGCGAAATAAAGTTTAATAGTGAGAAGCACTGTAGGAGTTCATCCAAATGTTGGCACACTGCTGAATAACAGTCACCCTGCTGTAGCAGGCACAAGGATGCAGTGAAAGCGGCCAGAGTACATTTATATACAGAAGACATTAAAAAGCCATTGGGTAGAGGAGGAGAAACCATCAGACAAGGCAGAAGCAACTAATTCTTTGATAACAGAGTACATGCTGTTACTTTCATAGGAAGTAAATTAAAATTCCCAAATGACCCCATTAAAAAGGCAAATGATGTGACACTGAATGACAGAAATGTAACTTTAAAAAAAGAGAGATACACCTGACGTTCAGCTTTGTGTTTTAGAAATCCATTAAAAACCACAGACTTGAATGAAGTCTAGCCATGAAAAGGTTATTACAATTAAAAAAAAAAAAGTAATGCCAAAAACATCAGCTCCATAAGATAGACCAAGACAACAAACAGGACTCTGCTAATTAATATTTGTTCTGCTTCAGCAGACGGTTACTGGACGAGACTGCAACAAACAAGATGTCTCACCCAATCACATCATTAATCCATTCACGTTCACCACCTGAGGACCAGCTATGCCCCACAGATATTTATTCATCTGTTCTACAAACAAACAATTACAACACATTTTCTGGAATTAGGGCACCTGTTACATTCAGCACAGCTTACATGCCTAGAGGCAGATATCAATTAATACTGAACAAATCAAGTCAACAGAAGTTATTCATTACATTTTGATAATGCTATCCTCAAAACTCCCATGAAGATCACAAAGCACAACTATCGTGGAACAAAGTTTAGTTAAAATGTGTTCAGTTCCAAATTACCACTTCATCCTTATAGAAAGCAAAATATACGCAACGCCTTTTTTCTGTACAGAGAAAGGCACACACAGAAGCTGTGACATGAATACAAAATATGTTTTGATTTTTACAAGCCTATGAAGTGCTTTTCAGCTGAGTGGTATTAAAGAGGCAAAATAAAATGATCGGGAAATAAATTCTGTAAGTTTCTTTAGACATGCAACAGATAAGTATGTTTCTTTGGCTCGTTGAATACAAACTGAATGTAACGGCATTTGGCAAGAGACTCACAGCACTGGAGGAAATCTCACTTTAATTTGACAATTAAGCTGAAGTCTACTACAGTACCACACATCAGTTTGTGGTGTTCCTCTACCAGGGAAAGAATAAAGTCTGAGCAACTCAGTTACACTTGGAAATATCCAGGCTGCTGATTTTATTTATTTATTTATTTAAACTACTTTCATCTTTATAGAAGCATTACATTCATACAGCTTTTTTTTTTTTTTTCCTTAAATATCACATAACAGCTGCAAGAGCAAGCAGCTTACTCTTACTTACACACTACATGAACAGAGGTCTAAACACTTAATAGTGGCTAACAGCTCAAGAAGCTAAATTGAGACAGGCTCAGGTTTTAGCAAGCACTGGAGCACCTGCCACAAGAAATGTAAATGGAATGTGAGACTCACACCAGTCCCCTTTCTCTGAATTTGCTGCATGTGTAATTATTAGCTTTCCCAAAGATTAAGGCAAAAGTAATCTTACTGCTAAAACCACTTGAATATGCCCTGACAGCCTACTTCTTATTCACTAACATGTTGGACAGAAATTCATCTCAAATCTGCATTTGATTTGTTAATTCAGAAACTAAAATAATCCTTTCATGTAAACCTTTATTTCCAGAGGGATCTCAAACAGGCTGTTTTATTCCTGCCACAAGACTTCAGCTTTTAATTATGGACTCTTATTGCTGCTGAAACAGTAAAATCTGACACAGAAATGAAAAGTTTTCACAATATTTGCATGTTTTACTACAGGTATGGTTTCAGTCCCAAATAACTTACAATTCAAATGAAAAAAACAACAACAACACAAAAAAAAAATCCTAAATCCACAAGTAGATAATGTATTCATGTGTATAAAGATGGATTAACAACAGATACGGAAAAAGCTGCAAGAGCTAAATCCTGTACACAAGATTCAGAAGGCTTTAAGGTCCTTGAATAACTTGGTAAGAGATACTGGGGACAGTGATGGATCCCCATCAGCCAGCATCTAGGGCTGCTTTACTCCAGGTGCCTCATACAGAGCCACAGGAGGAGTCTGCCAGTACTTGGTAACTGTTTGCCAGGTGACACCTTCACACACAAACTGCTTCCTAAGGTACTTCAGAGAGTCACTTCTACAGAGGAGACTTTTTGAAGAACAAGAGAAACTTTTGTCAAATTTGCCCCAGAGAAGGTAGGTGAGGAGCGAGGCCAGGAGGAATGACCTGCGTCATGCATCAGCAGTCCTTACAGGAGGCAGAAAAGCCCCTTATGGGAGCAATTAGAAAGTAAGAGCACACAATATCTTTCACTTATTTATTAGTTTAAAAAAAAAAAAAGAAAAAAAAGCCGAATACATTTAGTACCTTACAAATGTGACATATCAATACTTCTCAGAAAAGGCATACAGCTAACTGCTGAGCAGTTTGTTTGTCCTTGTACCTGAACGCATTATATTCCCTCAGAGCCATTAGGCCAGCTCTGCACTCTCAGCACAGCCTCTGTGCTTGCTGCCCTTCCCTCACCTGTCTGCATGGAGAGCAGACCCATGACCTACTTTACTGCATCTATCGTTCTTCCACACTTCAAACTTCATGAGGGATTCAAGGGAACTAAAACCAACATGAAATCAAATAGCTCCCAAAGCCACCCTCCTCCACAAAGCTTGCTGTGTAGATGATGATCTATTATTTAGGAATAGCTTCTGGACAATCTCATATTATCCAGAAGGTCCCTACGTGGTTTCAGCAGAAAACTGCTCACTCCAGGGAGATGATAGGAATGATGTAAGCCTGGGCTGTATTACCAGACAGAAAACATCGTGTTTAGAAGACTGATACAAAGTGGAATGGAATTGTGCCTGAAAAGAAACAGCCTACTGATGCCAGCATGCCTTACTCCCCAGTTCCAGCCACAATGTCTTGGCCTCAGTGCTTACCAATGATAGGAACAACTCACTTGCCACAGTTCTGAGGCATCATCAGCCCAGTCCTTTCCTTCCTGCTCTGCTCATTGAAAGGGATAGATCTCACACACTAAGTACCTCTGTGCAAAGGAAGTCTGAATTTCCCAGCACAGCATATACACTAGGCAGTGCCAAGGAGAGCATCTCAGTGAGTGCAACTGGAGAAAACAAGTTTCCTGATCAGAACTGCCCAACTAATCAAAGGCACTGGAAGCAGTAGCAAGAAACGGAGGGGGGGAATGCTACACCTACACCATGCTCCTCCGTACCAACGGGTAGGGTACCGTCATTATGTGAAGTGTACACTAAAGCGTAAATTTACACTTTATGAGCTATTCTAAAATCTGCCCTGCTTAATAATCTGCATCAGCAAGAAAACACTTTAAAGTGTCTCTCACAATTAAACCCAGGCACAACCTTGTATAAATCAAAATTTTGCTACCATATCAAAACGTTACACTGGGGCTGTATAATGTTGCCCATATCCTCATTACATGCTACACTAATTACTACCAGCAGATTCAGAATTTTCTGCACATTAGAGGCTTTTAGAGGAGCTATAAAAAATTTCAGGCACCATTAATTTAAATTTGTATTGAAATTTCCTTTTGACAGATGGCCAAAAATTACTTATTATTTAGAGTACCAGAGCTGCCTGTTTGCACATTAGAAGAGGAAAGGGAAAAATTAAAAGCAAGAAAGAAATTTATGTCACGTTCATTACCTGTTAAATGTTAAGGAGTATTATCCTGTATGAATAAATTATTTCATACAAGCACACAGACTCCAGCTGCTGGCAACTGGCACATTCTGGCTGACAAAAAACATCTCAAGTCACATAGCAGATGATCATAAAAAGCCCCTCTTAACCAGGAGCCACTTAAGGGAGGACAGATCGATAGAACAAGCAACTAACTGCTACTCTGGGCATCACTGAAAACATTTAAGGAAATTAGCAAACTATTTCACCTTGCAGAGCTGGAAGCAAGCCCTGTAATGCTGACAAACAAGGCAACTCACAACCTGAACACAGTATGAGACAAACATTTACTTGTCGTTTCGAAATAAATTAGTACATAGTGGTGACACCCTCTTCTCAGTCTCAGAAGCTGTATGGATAACAGTGTGTTTGAATCATTCTAAGTAACTTCAGAACAACCAAAATTGGCCTTTTCACATAAACACCACCACATATTTTCATATATTCATACTTTCATATTTATTCATACCAGCATAAAAACTCAACATCCCACAGATATTAAAGGAACAGGACTAATACATTTAATATAATCACATATTTAAATAATATACTTAGTTATATTTGATACACTAGCAGTCCTATTCATTCACCCTCCTGAGTGAAAGGTCTGTGATTTCAAGTATCCAGGGAAGCAAATCTACTTTAAGAAATAAAGTGTTTTTTATATTCGCAGGTTTAGATATCTGCCTTACCTGTACTTTTTTGTCTACGTGCAGGGACAAAAGGAAGAAGAAAATCTACTAAAATTATTTGCTCAGAGAGAACAAGGGATGTTCTGCCAAAATCGTCATTAATCTGTGCCTGCTTTCACTGCACAAAGCAATAATTCCAGTTTCTAGCTCTCATGACAAAGAAGACAAAGTGAAATCCGACATGTTGTTTTCCTATGTTTGCAGATAGACAGCTTCAATGCCTTCACTGCTCACAGTAAAAACTGACAATTCCTGTCAGCTCCCAGTTCTTATGCAGAACCATGTGGCTAACAGTAAAATTGACAACAATCGGCTCCATTTCATTCTGTGGGGACGCAGTAAAGTTGCCAGTGGCAGAATCAGATATGTGGGGATGTGCGCAGGGCATGTGCCCACCCACAGGTGCTGTAAAAACAAGGGTATGTCTCCATGCACAGCAACCCCCAGGGAACAGGACTCTGGCAGGCAAATCCTAGCACTGTGCTTCTCCTGATTCTGTATTAATCACGAGCTGAGGACAGAATCACACAATATCCTCAGTTGGAAAGGTCCTACAAGGATCACTAAGTCCTACTTCTGGCACTCCACAGGACCTCCCAAAAATCAAACCATAGTTCTGGGAGCACTGTGCAAACACTCCTTGAAACTCTGGCAGCTTGAGGCCATGCCCACTGCACTGAGCAGGCTGTTCCATGCACACTGCCCTCTGGTGCAGAACCCAACCCTAACCCCCAGCTGCCCTCCCCTCACACAGCTCCATGCCATTCCCTCGGCCCTGCCGCTGTCACACAGAGCGGAGCTCAGCGCTGCCCCTCCGCTCCCTGTGAGGAGCTGCAGCCGCCATCAGGCCTGCCCTCAGCCTGCCCTGCTTTGGGCTGAACGCACCCAGGGACCTCGGCTGATCCTCACACACCTTTTCTCCAGACCCTGCATTATCTTTGTAGCACTCCTTCAATGCTCTGTAATGGTTTTATGTTCCTCTTACATCGTGAAGCCCGGTGCTGCACCCAGTGCTGAGGCGAGGCTGCACAGCACAGAGCAGAGCAGACAGCCCCTCCCCTCGCCCACTGGCAGTGCAGGGCCAGTTACAGTTGGCCCTTTGGGCTGCCAAGGCACACTGCCGGCTCATGTTCCTCTTGCTGTCAACCACAGTCCCCAAGCCCCTTTCTACAGGGATGCTTTCCAGTCTGTCATCCCTCACTCTCTACAAATACCAAGGCCGCACCATTCCAAGTGCAAAATTCAGCACCTGCTCTTGTCAAACTTCATGGGATTAGCAACTGCCCAGTCCCCTAATTTGTCAGCATCCCCCCAAGGAGACCTTTCTACTCTCAAGGGAGTCAACAGCTACTCCTATTTTAACATGGGCTACGAATTGGCTCAGTATGCATCCAAATCACTTACAAAACATTGAAGAGAACTGTCTCTGTAATGGAGTCCTAAGGGACATCCTGCTGACCATTCCTGGTAGCCTCATCAAAATACACCTAAGACCTGTGCTGTGAACACTTCTTCTGCTGTTTGGACAATCCTAAGAATAAATCACATATTTCTAAGAAAAACACTGCTGAAAACTTGATGAATCAGTTGCAAGTGCTCACTAAGGTGGGTGTACATCTTGCCCTTTGTAATACAAGCACCTCTTCCATTTTGTACTCACAACCATCTAAAAATGCTTAATCTTATGCTCCTTAAGATTGTGAAAACTGCTCAAGCTCTAAGCTGTAACTGCATCCAGCTTCCCAGGTCTGTGCAGGTAAGTGTGCAACTGGCAACAACTGCTTCTGCTGTAAGCTAGTAAATGGCCAGGAGCAGACAGGAGACTAGATGGATCCAGGAGAGGGCAGAGCCCTGATATACCTCCCCACTCATGGCATTAAAACTCCAGGAGCCTCTCTGAGACTCTGATGACAATGAAGCATGGACAGGAATCCAGGCACATATGTTGAATCACTGCAGTACACACTGCTGAATGCTCAAAATTACATGAGCTGCAAGATATGTGTTACATCTGCTTATAAACACTACCATTCACAGGATAGTACATGTATGCGTGCTACAGAGTCATTCACAACCTGAAAACTGACTTTTGGAAGGGGAAAATAGGAATCTTATGTGCCTGCAGAACAAGAAATGGTAGGTTCTTTCTCTCCAGTCAGCAAACTGCTGCTGAAACAACAGCAATATGAGACCCCCACATTTTCTTTGCAAGTGACTCAGCCTTTCTATCCATAACTGTCTTGAGATGGCATCACGTAGATCTATCAGAATTTTGGTTTTACAGCTGCCAGGGACTTCTGACTGTTTCCATTTCATAAGCTTATACAGAGACTCATGGTTGCCCTCTTTACCATATCCGGAAACAGCCTTAATGCTGAGGAGCCAGTCAAAGAAGCAGGAGTGCTGTTGCCAGCCTCACTGCATACATGACCTGCAATTCTAGCTCTACCATCTAACGGGTGATAGACAGCCTATCCAGGACTCCGTTAATGAGCATGAGAGTCATGGCCCAGTTTCGCCTGGTGACCACCACTATAGGCCATGTGTGCACTGGGCAGCTCTTTTGAACCACTCCTCCCACCTACAAAATGGAGTCCTACCTTGATGGAGTCTCTGTCTGCATGTGGAGAAGCCATCATGTGCATGGAGGAGAGAAGACAGCAGCAGGAGATGAGGAGGAGAAGAGGAAAAAGAAAAATACCAGTTAGTTTACATAAAATTATACATTTATCATACTCGGAAAAAAAGAATTCTAATATCTGTTAAGTAATAAATTGCACAGATGTTAGCTTTTTGCAGTTAATTATTAATATTTCACAGCCAAATTTATGAAACTAGAACTCCACCATTTGAACACACCTTCTAGCTACCAGTAGGTAATAAATACTAAAGCAATTAGCAAGTAATTCTTGCAAATGTTTTTAATTGTTTTTTTTCCTAGAATAGAAGCAGGAGAATTAGAAGAAAAAGAAGAAAACAGAAATGAATGAAGCCGTCCACTCATCTGGCAGCACTCACCTCTTTGGTGATCATTATCATGGTGCTTTTTTTCATCCTTGATTGGGAGGTGTGACTGCCCTCCCAGCGCACTAGACAGTGCCAGAAGGCCAGCACTGCTGCCAATGGGCGGGATGGCTGGAGGCTGCAAGCCCGAAGGGTGCGGAGTCAGAGGTACAGGGAGACCATGTCCATGTGACAAATGCTGGGCCTGGAGTTGTTGCTGCTGTGAAAAATGAAACACAGATATTGAATTTGTTCAGGGAGCACAGGGCTGTTTGCCTGATCCCGTACATCAAACACAACCAGTCAGATCAGCCAATACAACTGACTGACTCAGGTATCAACACTCAACAACATCCTGGCATTTTATAAACGTCTGTATGTTTGGATGCAATACAGTCTGTAAACTTCGGGCTGAAATAACAAAAATGAAAAAAAAAAAAAAAAGGAATTTTCCAGTTTTAGTAAAAATGGTGTTTTATTCCTCTGACAGAGCTATTATATTTTATTCTTGCTAGCAGAAACACACCATGTACACGCCTAATCAAAGCATATGTAACTATAACAGCAGTTATATAATGCAAAAAAAAAAAAAGCAGAAAATTGAGAAAATTAGCGTTAAACAGTTCTCCCAGCGCTACTGCACAGCATGCAGTGAGAGTTAATTTGAAAGAGAAAACCTGAATTAACAATCCAGAAAAGGAAACTGGTTGCAGCCACCGTTTTAAGCCCTTTAAGTGTCCTCAGCGGTACTTGAGCAAATTACTAAAGAAAATCTAATGTAGCAAGGCTTGGGTCCTCCTGTAGGCTTGTTCAATAATGCTGAAATAATTGGGCACTCTGTGCACGTTTAGTGATGCTCGAATGGAAAGCTAGAGGCCTGCCCTTGTACTGTTCTCTAGCTGCTGACTCTGTGTTGTGACAGGTTTATTTGAGTGGGACTGTGATGCATGCACCAGTAACTGCACTGACAAGAGTTTAAAGTCATTTTTACCAGTACACTGGCAACACATAGAGAAAGCCCTTGAGAGGGGCGAATTGGGAGTGCTTGACCTCAACCAGGGCTGCAGCAAGCTCTGTGCTATACTAATCACTGTGGGTAGATAGTTTGTTGCTACTGAATGGGAAGGCCAGAAAAAAAGTTAGCTTAAATGCCTCTCAAGAAAGATATCTAGGTTCAAGGTTTACCCACCGGTTGTCCAACTAATTCCAGCTCATTCAGTAACTAGATTAGCTCTGAAATTTTCTCTTAGCTTTCCAGCAGTCACTTCTTATAGCTCATAGTAAATCAAATCAGAAACCCTCTAAGATCGTTCTCTTCCCTGCATGTCTTCAAAAAGGACTTCGGAAGAGGAAGAAATAAAAACTTGTTTTGCATAAAAACATTCCGTCTGCAATTTCTTACTACACGGCTAAGCTCATACTTCTGTTTTTCATCTGAATATGAGTTCATTTCCCACCTCACATTCTAGCTCTCTAATCAATCAAGAGATAATGTGCAGCCCACCTGATTGTTCCCTCCCCTCTTTAGCATGAGTCTTCACATATGGGTGAGCTGAAAGTGAAAGAAAGCGAGTCACATGCAACATGTCACCTAACTCATGCAGTACACTGCACAGGTACATCCCTCAACACCTTCCTGTGAAGGTACGGATCCTTGTCTTACTTTTATAAATACAGCCCAGGCTCTGAAATCTGAAAGGCGATGGCAAATACATGACACCTGATTTAAAGCAGTGCCGGGAACAGAAGATGAACGACCCAAAAAGAAGTGTGGAAAAAAAACCACAGAGAAACACAAAAAGTAAGGAAAAAAAAAAAAAAAAAAACAAAGAACAAGAAAGCCAGAAAGATTCTTCCAGGAGAAAAAAAGGATCAGACCTCTCACTGCCTGCAATCCTATGTCATTCAAGTAAGTATCCATTCTCACAGATGTACCAAACACATTTTGTTTCTCCGGTGCTCTGATGCAAGGATGCTTCATTGCTCAGAATTTAAAATCAACTATAACAAAATGAAACAAGAGCAAACTGTGTGTTGTTTAGCTTCAGGGTTTGACTGGGGCTTCCTTACAGCAAGGGAACAAGCTGGCAAATTGGATTTGTGGTGGACTAGAGGGATGTCAGAGAAAGAAAGAAAAAAAAGAAGATAAGCAAAGAAACAAAAGGAGTGGACAAAATAACCTGTGATACAGAGTATCAGCTTTCATTTTAAATGCAGAATTCCCCAGTCCTTTTAAAAACATACTATAAACCAGTGCAAGAAGATGTCTGCCTGAATCTGCCAGGGGCTTGAAGCAATGAAAAGAGCCTAAGAATATCAGCAGTGACAGAGCTTCTGGCCTTGTTAACTATTTCAAAGTTGATCAAAAAATGCAAGGAAAATTACACTCACTGCACATTTCTGTACAATCTACAGAGAACCAACTCAATTTGCATTATATGACCTCCTCCACGGATATGGGATGATTTCCAAAGAGCTTGAAGTAAACTGCAATGCAAATGTAATCTTTTGCTGCTCTTTGTTGGGAGTTTCTCTACATAACTCAGCAACAAAGTAGAAGAGATTCTGCATCTTCAATGTGCCAAACATTCTTAACATCTCCCAGACATTATAAATGCACTGAGAGTAGTATGTGTAACTGCACATCAGTGCAGTGGCTTGACACTGCCCAGAACTGCATAGTTGACCAGGAACTGATGATTTCTCCACAGCTTGACTTGCAGAGATCTTTGAAACTAACTGAAGAGAGTGGGGAGGAAAGAAGAAAGCAAGCAAATAAAAGCAACTAAAAAACAATGTTGCACTGACAAAGGAAGACTCTAGTTTTAAAAAAAAAAAAAAAAAAAAAAAAAAAA
>NW_024884833.1:10735252-10780942 GCF_019232065.1 Centrocercus urophasianus | reverse complement strand
AAAAAAAAAAAAAAAAAAAAAAAAAAAAAAAAAAAAAAAGTGAAAATGCTAGGTGTATTTTGCTCTAAGAATACAATGCGAGGACAAAGTTGGCAGTAAACATGTCAAATAAAAAAAAGGAAAAAAAAAAACAACCATAAATGATCATCTAATTAAGCCCCGTTTTCCAATAAGCATACTCAGGAAGGCAAAGACAGAAAATGGCAGAACCTTCTCAGCTGCCATTTCCAGACCTTTGACATCTGTTACTATGTTCAAAAGCCCACAGCACTCACAGTTTAGTTTTGCTTTTTCACTCCCCATCAGTGTCACCAGTGAACATTAACTTCCAGGATGGCCTGTCTATAGCTGCTTGGTTACAAGAAAGCTAGAGAAACACAGGCAATTCCTTATCCACTGGGCATCACATTAGCACCACAACACGATAAGAAAAAGACATGGGCTGCTCTCTCTCCCTCAAAAAGCCAAAGATACAGAGGAGTAAAAGAAGTGACAGATATGCTCCCCACACAGAAACATTCCAACAGAGATAGTTGTTTACATTCATTTCTCCAGTACAGTGAATTTAGATCATTGCAACACAGAATAATAGAATAACAGAATGGCCTGTGTTGAAAAGGGCCTCAAAGATCATGTACTTTCAACCCCCCTGCTATGTGCAGGGTCGCCAACCAGCAGACCAGGCTGCCCAGAGCCACATCCAGCCTGGCCTTGAATGCCTCCAGGGATGGGGCATCCACAACCTCTTTAAGCAACCTGTTTCAATGCATCACCACCCTGTGTGTGAAAAACTTCCTCCTAATATCTAACCTAAACCTCCCCTGTCTCAATTTAAGACCATTCCCCCTTTTTCTATCACCATCCGCCCTCGTAAACAGCCACTCCCCCTCCTGTTTACATGTTCCTTTCAAGTACTGGAAGGCCACAATGGGGTCTCCCTGCAGCCTTCTCTTCTCCAAGCTAAACAAGCCCAGTTCCCTCAACCTTTCCTCATAGGGGAGTTTCATAAAAATTTAAAATTTAAAAACCTGCAAGGAAAGCCTGAAAATGAGCCAATTGAGCAATCACGTAATTTTTTGATGTTGCTGTAATGCTTTCACTTCCCACTTCTCCATCTCCTCTTTAATTTGCTATTCTTAGTCATGTCATTTGTGAACCCTTACAATGCTGTTAGCTTTCCACAGTCCTAGCATATCTGAATGCACTATGCATGAAATCAAGTATGCATTTTCATAATGGGTGAAAATTTGCAAAGGCAGTACACCAGGCTATATTTTGCTGTAAGTTTTCGAGAACTATTTAAAGAAAACAGCTACTACAAACACCCCAAATTCCTTCAGTTACCAAGAAATACACAATGCTGTTAGGTTTCAAAGTTTTTAAAAACTATTCGAAGAATAAAAATATGAGAGCAAGGGTAAAACCAGTAGTCAGAAAGAAGTCAAAAAAGAAAACTATTTTTGGTAATAAATTTAAGAAGATAGTTTGTTATTAAAATCTATATTAAAATTTTGAGACTTATTAATATATATCAAATAGAGTATAGTTGCGACTTATCTGTTCTTGTTTTTTAAACTCTCAATATTCTCCTACATAGTCTACAGTAAAAAGGAAAAAAAATAATTCCCAAAGCCATGTCTAAGAAGTGAATAAAAAGGCTTTGCGAAAGATACTTACCTGAGTATCACTGATTTTTACAACTGGAATTATAAATATTGATGCTTTATTTAATTCTTATCCCCATACATCTTAAGAGATCAAATTTAAAGCAAAATATGAAAATAAACACAATAAGAAATTAGCTTCTAATACTCTCTTGTTATAGCCAGCACATCAAAAGCTTATTCTCCTGGAAAAGGTTCAAGTTTTTACTGGATACTTTCCAAGAGTCAAGTAATCTACCATCTTCCCCTCACAGACCCTGAAAGCACACAGCCACTATCCAAACAATCTGAACATACACCTCTAACCTGAAGGCATTTCTAAAGTTAACAAATGAATGCCTCAAAAAGATGTATCTATACACATGCACACACTACCCATACCTGCTGGGAAGGATCACCAAAATATCAGAATAAGACAGCTTTATGAAATTCATCAGGTAAAGTGATTTCTTGTTTAAACAAGAGATTTGTTATTATGACAGCATAAATACAAAATGGTAATTGAGATAAAGATTATTGAGATAAAAACAGTGGCTCAAGAATATAAAGTATCAGTGTTTCAAAGACCAGTAAGAAATGGAAGCATTTTGGCATGGACAGCTATAGGTTTTATCTTGTTTTTATCTTTCATGCTTGTTCACACCTCCTGATGTTATCTGCACTGTATTTCTTCTCTTTTCTGGCATACCATTCCAATACAGTTTTTTTGTTTTGTTTTGTTTTTTGTTTGTTTTTCTTTTTATGTTAAGATACGATATGGCAGAACAGCATAGAGAGAGAGTCATGCAATAGCATGGAATGATCCGGGACATACATGCACACCATAAAGAGGCTGTGGTACAGAAATAGGACCTTGAGACCAGTCTTGTAATAGAAGAGAGATCATTTTGCAAATAAGTGCTTCCAGTGAGAAAGGACAGTATTGGAGATTGGTAGGAAGTCTATATGCCGAATACAACTTCCCTGCAGCAAAATTAAGTGCTTCACAAGGACAATGAAAATATGGGATACAGAAAATCCAAGAAAAAGAATTTAAAAACTACAGAATTGAGGGGAAAAAAAGATAAATTAAAAGAACAACAATAAAACAAACAAACAAACTCTAGGCAAATGCCAAAGTTCTTACTCCCTGAGAACCAGTAATTCTAATTAACGAAAGCAAACTCCACTCAGAAAACTATGAGTAGAAGGGAAAAGTCAATAGTCATTAATAATTAGGGAAGCATTTATAGCTCCTACATAAGTAACCAAGAAACTATCAGAATCATATATTTGCAAATTGTCTCAAATACCTTTAAAGTGAAATAAGAAGTCAATTCCAGAACTATTCTGTTGGGATGAAAGGTAATACAGGCATAGAACATTTCCACTTCTAATGATATGTACAGGAACATCTGCTCCTGTTACACATTTCACCAGGTGTCCTTCTTCAGATTTTTTTTCTTCTTCTTTTCACTCAGTGAAACAGCGTAGAGGGCAAAAGTAACAACAACAGGAGATCCACTAAGAAGGCAAACACCTGTGATTAAAGAGGCTAGCGTTTCAGTAAAGAAAACAACTAACTCACTGCAAAGGGACAGGTGCATTTTTCCCCAGAATCTTAGAGTTCAGTAGTTCACTCTTCTGCCTGCAGGACTCCTCTCTCATTTTCAACAGAGAGAAGGCTCTTCAAAATCACTTTCTATTATCATCTCATATAGGGCAAAAATTCTTGTATAAATCATGCCACTTCAGCAATCTTTCTTTTTTTTTCCCCACCCTCTTGCTAGCTTAGGAAAAGAAAATTTACATTAAGAGAAGGCAGAAAGCACCAAGTACAGCTGTGCTCAAGGTCTTATCAGAAGAAATGCTAGCGGCTTCCCATGTGCCACACATCATACAAGTAAGTCAAATTTCAGGACAGTGAGTAGTGATTAAGAGACTCCTTAGTTCTTCCAATGCTACTCTATGTTTTGTCATGGTCACAACACAGGAGTCCACACTGTGTTGAATTCTAGCAAGCTGCCTGTGTTTGGGATAAACACCTGGGTTGCTAGAATTGATCCATTCCTTCCAACCCATTCTATACTTAGAAGATTGCCATTTCTGCTGCAGCCACACTCCTGTGCAGACCACTGCAATGCCTGCTCTTCCCAGTGGTGAGCAGTCTCTTCCCACAGAACAATGTTAGCTGTTAAGACACAAGGATACCATTCTCTCTCTCTCTAAGACTTGAATGAGTGTACTAAAGTTATCTCTTTCTAACCTAGTGCCCAGCAGTCAACTAACCAAGACTTAAAGTGATTTCTTTTGCTCTAGTACAGCTTACCTGTTACAACAGCTTTGATAAAAGGTCTTGACAAGGATCAAACAATCTACATTTAAGTCACAACTCTGAAACTGTAAAAGGACCACTTGATCTATTTGCCTCAGCTTCTCCCAGGTATAAAACAGCTGAAGCAGTACTGCCTCATATCAGAAGCATTACTAGAGGGGATTGATTCAATGCCTGTGATGCATTCACATATTGAAGAAGTTGTTGTGAAAAGTCCAAACATGATGTGGAGAATTGTTTCACTAACAGAAGTAAAACATTTTGAAATATCAGAAACTTAAAAACCTCTTAAATTCCATCTTTCAAGACTGATTTTACATCTGGAAATGAAGTATTTTAGTCTGCATCCTGATAACTAAAGTTCTTGCTCTAGATAGTATGATTGAAGACACATAAGAAACTACTCACATCTAAGGAAAGCAAATGTTTAACTGATCCACTGTCTGGACACCTAATCCTCATTCATTGTGTAGGTAGTATCTGAAAACTTTAGAAGAAGTTTAAATGATAAACACATAGGCCTGCTTGTAGATGACTGCAGAACACCGTGGTTTGAAAACAGGACACGGTAACATCAGCCTTCAGGCTACGTAGTACAGTAGGGATGTATGGGCTGCATTTCCACTGAGTATGTAAGCATTGTTAATTTCTCATTTGAGCATTTTTTCGGAAATCCTTGCCTTCACATTATGCACTATGTTCTCACTTTATATACTATTTATCTTCCAAAGCAGAATTATTATGCCACCACTGAAGTATTACATAGCAAACAATGTACCAAAAGTCTGACAGAGTGTGCCAAATTCGTATTAGGTTGGAGATGGAGGCAGCTTCCATGCACTGCTGTACAGACCAGTATGGCAACACTGTTTCCTCCTCTTTATTTCCTATTCATGAAGGAAGTAATAATAATAATAAAAAAAAATACTGCACATATTTGTGCTGTAAAGTATGAAGAAAATTCTTCATAGGACTCCTCATAGCCATACTGATTAATCTTAATTAAAAAAAAAGATACAGTGGTCAATTAGCATTGGTGCCAGTGTTTGGAAAAACACGAGGCAGAAGTCAGCTGCCCTGCCAGATCAGATACAGTATGTGAGCTGTAGTACTTTTGTCATATGCACTTACTTTAGCATAACAAGAAGGGCCTCTGGCATCAGCATATTGGCAGTGGGATGTAATAAATGGTCTGCACTTCGCCCTGCAACATGTTACTGACTGCTCCTACAGTGATAGACCAATATAAATTCAGTAGCTACAACAGCTTGTGTAAAGAAGAACACAGTGGCAGCCCATTCCAAATGTAGCAACAGCATTTAAAATCCACCCTTGGAGAGGTTTTTCAATAAATATGAAAGCTGGAACTGCGTGCATTCTAATTATTTCTCTCAAAATTCCCTAAAAAGACCTTTTGTACTTCATTTTCACCCTTTTAAAATTAGGATAATGCTGCATACGGTAAAGATTAATTGAAATCAGTCCTCACCTGCAATACTCTCTCTGAAGATAGCACTTGGTAATGGGTGGAGAAAAAGTAAAAAAACACCACAAAAAACCACCTCTTCCCTCCTGATCCTCAAAAAAAGCAGCACCTTTGACCTAGATGTACTTCAAACAAATCATTCAAAACAAAAAAATATTCACCTAAAAGCATTCTACATCCACAATTTCCTCTTCTACAGTTCTATTTCAGAGATTAGGCAGTGTCAAAAAAATTACACACCACACTTCACACGTTCTTAGTTTACAAAAAGCAAACAAGAGTCATTAAATAGGGAGGAATGAATTTCAGTATTCCTTTAGATAGGCAAATGAAGCACATATCCATTAAGTCAATCTTGTCTGCCACCTTCCCACTATAACAATCTGTGTACAATATGCAGCAGGTGGCCACTTGGTTTTACAGTATGTAAGCTTCAACCACTGCTTAATGCCAGCACAGCCCTTGAACAAACAATACAGAAAGGACCTGAAGAACCTAAGAGGGGTGACTTGTGCCAGTGCTACAACACATACATTTCCCCACCCTTTGCCAAGCAGGAACAATTCTACCGTACAAACTGGACCATTAAACATTTTTAGTTTACAGGAGAAAAGCTTCTCTGTACCACCCTGTGGTAAAAAGTCTGCCTGCAACTGGGCATTGTGTAGGAGAGCATCCCTGCTCCTGTTAAACTTCAAGGCAAGGCGTTGGCCCTCCTCCACCATCTCACAGTTAGCAATGTCAGCCTAGGCTAGCTCCCCTCAATCAAAAGAACCCCAGAAGTCCCTCTGCTCTCTACTTCACTGCACAAGCACATGCGAAAGGCAGAAATAACCTACCATGCATGAGTTGAAAATGCTTCTGCAATGCTACAAGCACCTTGATACCTAACAGCAGACCACTGCACCACTGGTGCCCTGGGAGCAACAGCACACAATCACACTAGGTTTGTATTACAACTTGTATGCAATTATCTGCACCACAACACTTTCAAAACTTTGCATGCCTGGAGAATAGCATACGGTGTATTTAAACAGACATTGTTCTCCACATCTGTAGAAACACAATTTGCTCAAAAAAAAAACCAAAAAAACCAACAAACAACCAAACAAATTACACACATTCTGAGATGGGGCAAACTAGCACTTCAACTTTAAACACAAGACAGAGCTTTTGATTGGTGGGGTATTAAAAAAGGAGCTTAATAGCTTCACAGTTATATGCCACAATATAGAAGCATCCTTTCTTCCAAGAGCTGCCATTTGCTTACATTTAAGATAGTAAAAGTGACATAATAAAACAAAATGCTTAAGAATTAAACCAAAGCCTTTTTCTTCCCCTTTTTCTCAGATGTATAGAATGGTAAAGACAAAATCATTTAAATCATTTCCTTAGTAATACAAGTAATATTTAAATAGATTTAATAGTGCTGCTCCAAACCAATGAATTATGAGTTTAAAACCTATTAAAATGTAATGTTTTTTTCCTGAGCTGAGGGGAGAGAGATTTAAATCCACTGAATTTTAATATTTCAGCTTGAGCTGCAGGAGGTAGAGAAAGTCCAAATGAACTATTCCATCAGCACCATTCAAGCATGAACATTTTAATCAGTTTTACTTCCTTGGAGTTCTCTAACACAGTTTACGCTGTCATTCTGAAAGCACTTAACACAGAGAGTGTGAAAAACCACCAAGGCTTGTTATTGCCTTTACAATTGATGGCAAATAATTTCGCAGACTTCCTATCATTAAAATGTCACTACTAAAAATTGAGGTTCAGCATTTCTTGTGCTAAACTGCATTTTCTTTGAACACCATCACATACCTGTTCTTAAGTTTCTGGTGCATTTATCTCTCTTGTGATAAACATACACATAAGCAGCCTCCATTTCTTTCTTAGTACCCAAACACAGTTGAAAGCCAACTATTTTAAAACCAACTATTTTAAAACAGAAAAACATACTCTGGTAAAATTCTTATACAAGTTAATTCCATGGTTCCCTTCAACCGCATTCACACAGCAAGTTCCTATTATATAGTACAGTGGATTAAAAAAAAAAAACAAAAACATTTTAAGACATTATGACTCAGAATAATAATACAGTAAATGAAAACATCATTCCTAATTAGATCTTACTGCTGATTTAAGGCTACAATTTGTGCACTGTTCAAAGAGTGTGATCTTGCAGTTTCCAATTTAAAAGCACGGCAGCTATGACACTTGAGAAGACCAACTGGGTGCACCGTATTGCTCACACCTTTGCACCCAACCTGGAAAGGAACAGCTGAGTGTGCGCTACAACTCCTCCAAGCAAAAATTCTATTCCATGCTGCCCATGGCAAATATCAGATGCAGATTTACAATCCTCTTGCAGCATGCTTATGACACATAGTTTTGGGTTAGTTTTTCTCATTGTATCTCTCAAAAAGAAGATGGATTATATTTAACTTGTTTCAGTCCGTCAACAGCTTTAAACTGAACATGACCTGTGAAAGAAGTCATTATAACTGTGTTTCATTCCATTAAACACAACGAGTTTATTGTCAGGAGAACAAGCAATCTCTCCGGGTTCCAGGCTCACTTCAGTATTTTGCATTTAAACTGCACGGATCAGTGATTTGGTTCATTTACCAATGAAGATAGAATAATATTGCAAAGTTAAAAAGGTGCTTCATCAGATTCCATTAAATCAGAGAACATTCATATAAAAATATGTATGTAAAATACAAAGAGAGACATGATTTGTGTACATTCAATTCTGTTCTTGTGCCAAACTCTATTCCAGCAAAATCCATTTTAAACTCCGGCTGTTGCTCCTCCACTCAAACGAGAGTAGTTCTGAGTCAAGGGAACACACAGGCCCCAAACACAAAGGATTTTTTACAACATTTATATTTCAAAAACTCATGATATTGCTTATGTTTTCTTCCACTATACATCTCAATGGGAAATTAAAAGAAGTTTATTTAGAGAGGTTTTAAAGAGCAAGCAAACATTAGAAGCTTTTAAAATATCACAGTGTTAAAAGAACATGAACTCTGTCAGACTTATCCAAGAACAAAAGAATATAATTCAACATAATTAGAGCCATGATATCTAATTATGTTTTTTTTTTTCTTTTATCAGTACTCACAAAATATGACAAGACTCTTTTAGTCCCACGCTACGTTTTCAGACTCTAAATCTATCGAAGTTCAGATGTAAAATTATTACAGGTGTTCACAGAACTAGAACTTAAGATCTTCTGATAACCTGCTATTCTATTTATTCAGCTTTATTTTTTTTTAATGAATTTCCTTAAAACTGAATTCGATTACTTCCCCTTAACTGTGCAGAACATGGCATTTTAGTCAGCACTGCTCCCATTTCTCTAAAAATGAAGAGAGATGCTACGCAGCATTTCCTAAATCAACATAAAACAAGAGTGGAAAAAGGAAGTACTGAAAGCTAAAATCACCCTTCTGAGGGAGATGAAAGCTATCCTATTTTAATGCACAGAAACAAACTTCAGACATTATAAAAATTTCCAGCGATGGAATCTCAATTGTCTTGAAAAGATAAATTCAGACAGCAAAATACAAAATTTTCTTCCGTCTGGTGGGAGCAAACCAAGAGAAGTAACTGCGAGGCTCCCAGACAAGCATCCAATCTTTTTATATCTATTCTGAGTAGTTTAGCGATTCATGAAAACAGGATAAACTTAAATAACAAGTGCAATAGGCTCTACATCAATAAACTTTTCTCATCCCTAAGATGCAAATTACTTTTCACAGTCTCCCTAATGCAAAACTGAATGACAAAAATGTACACAAACAGACTGCGAAGTATTCATGTGCATGCGTATGTGTACACACACGCACACAGACAAAATGGTATGTGCACACACAGCAACACTACACACACGCACAGCAGACACACAAAAACTTCTACAACAAAGAAACCAACCTTTAGCTGCTTACTTTATGCAAAGAATGTTAATAGAAGGCAATATTTTTGGTTAGGTAATGAAAACTAATTGGCAAATTATTCATCTCCCACTTTCCCCACTGGAGCGTAAAAGACGTACAACAAATGTTATTCATGATTCTACACGACTCGCTCTGATTCACCTCCTTCTTTCTAACGGGCACTTCAGAGGAAATAAAGGTTACTCTTTTCCATTTATATCTTCTAATTGACTACCAGTGTTTTCTCGTGGTCAGATGGATACAAAACAGAGTTAGAAACAGACTATTAAAAACAAGCTACAATCAGACCACTGCTCTACACTACTGTCAGCAATGATCAGAGAGTCCTGATTTCCTTGTTAAAAGACAGAGGCATAATTGAAGCAATATCTTCACTTCAGATTGATTATTCTGCGACCCTTATCCACATCTTCACTCAGCAATTTGAATTTTAATGAAAGTAAATGGAATAATTAGCATTTCAAAGTGTGTTTGATACACTGAAAAAAAAAAAAAAAAAAAAAAAAGGAAAAGACTTTTATGTATAATCTATACACAAAAGAAAAAGCATTTGGGAGGGGGCAGAATATGGGAAGTACAGTTGTAGCGTCTTCATTAGAATAACTTAAACAACTGCTTGCACCAGCTGCATAATTATACACATGAATAATGTGCTATTAAGCTATGACTCCTCACCTTTATTTTATGTAGTGGGAACAGCCATAGCTTTTGTTACTATGCTTTTCCTACCAGTTATAAAATGTAAACACTGTGGCTGCCCACACCCATAAAGCTTGCAGGGGTTCCACACTGAGCCCATACCACCAGTAGTAAAGCTTTTACAAGAGAGGCTGCACACACACATATGTTCGGACCAGGGAAGGGATATTTTGCTGTATGTTGTTTCCAAGATTTTTTTGTTATAAAAGTAACCAAATTATTTTGCAAAGTAAATATGAATGTGTGGTGAATATTCTCATGTGCTTTTCTGCACGGTAGTCTGAGAAGCAGCAAAGGGAACAATTCCTCATTGAGGCTTAGTGTGCCGTACAAAAGCTGTTAGCATGGTGCAGAAGCAGACTAGCAGGCAGTATACAAAGGAAGCAACGTGACTTAAAAGAAAACAATCCGTCTTCAAAGAAAATAATCTGATTTAAAAGAAAAATATCCGTCCAACTTCAGGGAATGGATACAACACAGGCATTAACCTATTTGTTTACTCTACACACTACAAACAACATTTTCAGGCAGTAGCCAGCTTTTATCAAGATCAAGCTACTGACCTTCTCCACTGCCCCCAACTTTAACCAATTGATGGGAATGGAAGGAAAAGGAAGGGAAGGGGAGAGGAAGGGAGGGAAGGGAAGGAAAGGGAAAAGAAGCTTTTTATAAATGCTATTAGAGCTGAAATGGAAAGACCACATACCCCAATGATTGCGTTCAGTTCTGCCATGGTCACTTGCTTGGCACGCTCCACAGCCTGCACCACTTGTTGCTGGTGCTACAAATGAAGATCAGAAACAGAATAAAATTATTTGTTTTCTAAATTATTATGCGTTTTTTT
This sequence comes from Centrocercus urophasianus, assembly GCF_019232065.1. Taxonomy (NCBI): domain Eukaryota; kingdom Metazoa; phylum Chordata; class Aves; order Galliformes; family Phasianidae; genus Centrocercus; species Centrocercus urophasianus. Next base: position 10,769,967 of record NW_024884833.1, on the reverse strand, counting down.
TGTTGTTGTTGTTGTTTTTTCCTTTTTCCTTTTTTACTTTTCAATCACACATTTGAAATGATTGTTCTCTAACAGTCAAACTCTGTGTATAAAATGCCATTACTTTCCTGGAATACCCTTGCACCGAAAAGACCAATTTTACAACCCATTTGAGGACCCTGCCTTCCTTCTGTTCATCAATGCACTCCCAAACTTACACGTCACCTTTAAAAGCAAATCACTTTCCTTACAGTCAGAGAAACTTCTTTATTAAAAAAAAAAAAAAAAAAAAAAAAAAAAAGCATACTGAAAATGAAAGGTATGTATTTTCAACAACCACATAGCGCCCACATCACTGAAGGATATACAGATTCTCCTCCTTGGTATATTTCAAAGCAACTCAACCATAAGAATGAAATTTAAAATGCCATTCACAATTCTGTCAAACATGTGAAAGAGAACTAATTATTTCAATCCCCAACACGTAAATTTTAATAGGTTTAAAAAGTCCATCAAAAACACATGGTCTAATTAACAACACAGTTTACAAGCTTCAGTGGTTATATTATCTCAGTTTGAGTGATACTGTATTCCTGAAGTAAATTCAAAATTGCTGTACACTGAAAAGTGATTGGTATTTATTTGAAAACACTGGCTACAAATAAAGTCAAATCCTAATCCTGCAGCCAGACCTGTGCCAGTTTGAAGCTCCACCATTGGCAAATTCATTTGCACATGCAGCCCTGTAGGGTTGAAATTACAATAAGAAACTGGTGCAAGGGGTGGGGAGGGTCCAGGTAGAGATGCAAGCAATTGTATGCTCAGTACTGGGAATGAATCACCCTTGATTTACAGCCACAGATTGATTATAGCAAACTCCACTCAGAGGAGGAAGGGCGCTGTTGCACCTAGGTTTGACATCCTCAGATGTGCCAGCTCCTGGTGCTCCCCACCCAGCTAACTTCTTTACAAAATGGGGACAGAGTCTACCATGCAGAAACAAAAAGGGCCTTGTCACTTACAAATTCCCTCTCCTAAAAGTTCCTGGGATGAGGAAAAGCAAGCCTAAAAATCCACACTTAACCATGAGAAATGCTAACCTGAAGCACAGAAAATAACGAAGGAGGTAATTTAGAAACATTCCTGGGAAGGAAGAAAATGGTTTTAAGGTTTGTTTGTTTTTAAGCAAAGAATAATTAAATGAAGGAAATGCCAGGAGAACAAATAACATACTACGGCAAACATAACCACAGCAGTCCAATTTAGGGTTTTCTAAAGGTACAGTGCTAACATAAACCAAACCTGTCAGTTAAGAGCAGCAAACGTAAAGAACAAAAAACAGGGCTGAATATGAGCAAATGTGTTCTTGGCATTGGGAAAAAAGACTGCAATGAGTGGTGTATCGCCATCACGGATAACCATTAAAAAGAAAACTGCAATTCTCAAGCCTCAAGTTCCTGATGATGCATTATCATCTCCAGATCATCACGTGGTAAGGACATATCAAGTAGCTGAACGATCAGTGATATGTGGTTTTGTAAGACAAGAAGTGACCAAAAAAATTACCCCACCATATTCAAGCGGAGGTCAATTCCACCCCAAAAGGATCACAGAATTTTTGATCACATTACAGTCATCATTGGTTTCCTGTCATTTCCTAGGTAATACCTTTTTTTCCATGAAAATAAAGACAGGAATCCAGCCCTATGTATGAGCATTCTTCTTTACAATCGTAATACCCATCTAATTAAATTCCATCCCCAGGACCACAGAGACAAAAAGAAACATCTTCCAAGGAACTTGCAAAATTCTGGCCCGAAAATCTCAACAGTGTTACAGAAATGCTTGAAATTTTTGTCTAGGCTTTGGAAAAATAAGTTGACTCTACAATAGTTCAAATGGCTCTGTTCCATTTACAGCACACACACATGCAATGGATCTGAAGAGTATTTGGGAAAACACTGTTTCATTCCAGGTAAGAAGAAGTGAATGTGGAAGGATCAAGCACCAAAATCGCTCTTTAAGATTTCTGCTGAAAAACAATGCAAGACAGAAATTCCCTAACCAATAACACAGAGCATCTTTCATTGATTCTAATAGGCTTGGGATCAAGCCTTCATAAAGAGAAAACCCATCGGCCTTGTAAAGCTGCACCTAAATTAGGTATGGTAGAAACAATTAAAAATCTCTGTTGCCAGCTGTTTTAACACTGATTTAATCTTCAGTGCCATGGTATGCACAACACAGAAAATAGATGGTCTGTAATTAGCCTTTCCATCACTTTTACCTCAGCAGAGCAATCTAGCCACTTCCAACTCCCTTCCATATCCCTGAGACCCTGCTGGAGGTACTGCCCCACGTGACCCATAAGCTACTTTGAATCACAGATGCAAACAACACACATCAATGCATCACAGCAAGAAAAATTAGAGTGGCCTCCACATCAACTCACACCTTCTTGGCATGGGGATTCCTTACTCATCAAATCCTTTGTGTGTGAGGGAATTACGGGTTTCACATCACTGATCACAGACTGGATGCCTCTTAATTTGGCAGAGCATACAAAGAGGCACACGATAGTGGTCCATGTATGCAACGTGGACCAAATGCAACATGATGGGCAGGCACCACCACAGAGGGCAGGGCAGCTGCCAGACCAGACCACTGCTGGAGTCCAGCACTGTGCTTGGGTGCACACCCTGCACGTGCTCCAGCAACCAGTGGCATCACATTAGCACCAAGCACTAGACTACCCATCAGATGGTCATGAAAGACTTACAACTAAATTTAAAAAATACCCCCAAATAAAATACTTTTACTTTTTTGTCAACTACATGAAGAAAGAGTGTTGCAGCTTTCACAAATTCTAATGCTAGCCTATCTTCTTGCATGCAATTAAATGACAAGACCACTACTTTCAGCTATGACAAAGCAGGAATTTGCATACCAGACCAGAGCAATGAACTTGGTGCCCTGCCTCGCCTGTCATGCAGACTAGTATCATTTCTCCTTTTTAACTTCTCTGTCTCCGCTCTTCATCCCTTTCTGTTTTCTGCAGGGAATGGTGTCTGCAGTTGCCTTACGCTGGAAAATCTTCTCCTTTTGGTTTCATGATGGGTAGCAACAACAGAGACCACAAGAAGGATGTAGGCGTTTTTGCAATCACATTGTCTTACCACACTGTCACTTAGCCCTGATTCCTGTGCATGCATTGCAGCATGGTGGAAAATATCTGTGTTTCTTTTTGTTGTTGTTTGGTTGTTGTGTTTGTTTATTTGTTTTTTTAAAATACTGGAGCACCATGCTGCTTCCAACAACAGGGGAGCCATGCTGATGGCAGTCAAGCGGTGAAATTCCCCTACACACATGCACAGAAGTTGGTGTTAGAAATGTCTAATTCCAGCCTTCCTCCAGCACCATTTATAAAACTCAATGCAAAAATCACAGATAATTTACTTTGCAGAAGCAAGTAAATTTTGCTATGTTTTATTTATAATATTTTGTTGTTGCATTATCTGTCTAGAGGGAGAACAGACCAGGTCTTCCTTAGGAAATAAAGCAGTGTTATTCTGAGAAGCCTGATCTAGAGACAGCATAATGAGATGATGCAGTACTGAAAACACCAGTGAGCAAAAACACATTTACAGTGGAGTATAGCACATGCTTAGAAAACTAAGAAGGATCGGCAGGGTCACTGAATCCAGACATTGCAACTCATACGAGATCTAATAACCACTTCATAAGATTCTAAGAAAACTACTAGCAATATATGCATAAATTGCTAATAAGATGTATTCCACGGTAGAAGGATTACAGATATGTGATAGCTTCCTTATACTTTCTATTTCAGCTCGTCTTGGGCAAGTCTAAGATGGAGGAAAATGCTTTTTTCTTCTCAGTCTCTCAAATCTCAGACCAATGGTTATTACCTTTTGAATAACATTCAGAGACCCTTGCTCTGCTTCTATATAATGCACTTAATGTTCTTCATCCAAACTTACTAAGCTTAAGAAGCTCCTTTATAAGATATCAATATAGAGAAGAGTGAGCATATGTCTATCCTGCAAGAGGAAAACCATCCACTAATAGTAAAGTGCTTGAGAGGAAAGGACCGCATTCGGGAACATATGCAGTATTTTCTAATGATTGTTTCTTTGCACATATGGATGAGTGGCATCCCACTGCTCTCCTAAGTCAATGTGACCACCTTGTTTTGCATGGAAACTGAAAGCTACTAAAGAGCAGGCCTTCTATCTTGTAATCAGCCTGTTCACTGGAACGGACCCTAAATCTTCAGAAACTTTTCTGATAGCTTTCTCCAGCCTAAACAATGCTTGAAGTGCAAATCAGACAACTTATGTATGTATGTGTGTATAAACACAAAAACAGTTGATATTTACCCAAAATTAGGTAACCATGATCCAAGAGCAACTCAGTCACACCAAAAAAAAAAAAAAAAGCCACAATCCAGCATATGTCATTTGGCACTCAGGATACACAGGCCAGGTAGACAGCAACAGCCACAGGCTGCACTGAGACACACATACACACCATGTTGACAAGACAGGAACCAGATTCAACCTGAAACCAACATGTCTGAAGAAATGTCACACTGTGCTGCAGCTGGTATGCCCAATTGAGAAGCAGCATAAATTAGCAGAGGAGCAATCTACAGCTTTATACCCAAAATGAATAGACTCTCACCAGCTAGATCATAAGAGGATGCGAACATCAAACTATCTACACCAGCTGCACACTATCAAAACTACATTAACTGAGTGCTAACAAGCTCCAAGCATTTACCTATAGCCTGTGGGCACCTCTTTCCCCATATTTAATAGAAGGTACCTTGAGCACACCAGTATCTCACAACATCACACAGAGGTGGAAAATGACTATTGCAACACAGGAAGTCTGCAACAGCAGCACAAATTGAACACTGATCACCCCTGAGGTTCATCTCAAGCTTTGACCACAAAGTCACTCTTTTTTATTGAAAAGGGGAAGTTTGTATTTCTTAATGCTGTTTTTTAGTTTTCTCAAGCTGAAGTCAACATAAAAACAAGACAGTATTTGACTGCATATATAGGAAGTTTAAAAACTTTATTTTTGATGCACAGTTAGGTAATCTAAAGCACTGTAAATCTGACTGAACTCTTGCGTCTGAAAAAATTCTTGAATATTTTACTGGTATGCTCCTTGAAACAAAGCAGGCAGTAGTACACAGAAGGGTGACATATTGTAATTGCATTCATTTCAAGAGATCTCTAGTGATTTTGGACACAATTTCTTGCTTCTAAGTGAGTTATCGCAACTCATTGATTCCCTACAAAGTTAACAAGCAGTAAGACAAGTTAACCTGGTGCCATTATGAGGCAATAATGTTGCCATCAGTGCATGTAACCACCGCATTTTGTTCATTTTTCCCTCAGGCACAATAGGAAGGAGTCTGATCACATTTTTCAGGCACTGTTCCACAATTATACTGTATGCAAACTGCATAAACAGCAAAAGCATACTGCAATTCAGTTCTCTATTAATCTAGATGATGAAATAAAGAGGGTTCCATTAAGACACTTAGTTTTTAAATACACAAATTAGATGGAAACTAAGACTAGCAGAATGCTTGAAACTAAAGACCAGTTCTCTTTTGCCTCATTAGCACACGCCAATACAACCTGATTGTAAAATGTTACTGTATAATAGATGTCAAAGAATCACTAAGATTTGCTTAACTCTAATATGAAAAGTATCACCTTCAGCAGCACTATCAAGATATATGAAAAGTCTTTTTGTGCTTCTGTATTCAATTATTCTAGTCCCTTTTCCATCTTATTAGATAAACTAGAAAATACACTTGCCTCCAAGTAATACAAATGTGTACAGCAGCTTTTTAGAAGTGATCCCTTTTGTCTATGTCACCACATACAAAAATGCCTTATTTGTGAACTTATTTTGACCTTTCAATTTCCTGTATAGCCCAAAGAGCTTCAATATCACAGAGTATACACAGAGAAGAAGCTGTAAGACTTGGTAAACGAGACTCATGCAAATAGCTGAAGGAAAGTTTGTGGGCCATGGTTTTGAAAAGCAGCGGCTCGATAGGGCAGAAACCACAGGCCTATAACTTCTTAAAGCTCTGACCTAAAACCTAAAAAAGTAAACAGCAGTCACAAAGCACAATGACACTGCTGTGTTTAAGCCCTCATAAGGTCATACTGTACCCATGACAGAAGTGGAATGGAACAATGTAATTTTTTAAGTTTACAATCTCAGCCATCTGTATTCTATCTACGTAGTTCCTACAGCAAGCATGTCAATGAGAAGATGTTGGAATATAGTTAAGTTCAAAGTTGTTTTGAAGTGATATCCTCCATGCTTAGCTTGAAGTCCAGAATGCTGTCAAACACTGATCAAGCCCCTTGGCTCATGGTTCAAAAGTTACTGCAAGTGAGCACCACAAGGGAGATCAGCCTTGACTGAAGAGATGTAAGAAATAAGATGCAGAGCGATCACAGTGCCTCCTCTCTTTCTTATCCATGCACTTTAATTGTGCTAATTCCAGCTTTCAGGAGAAGGACTCCTGGTTGATGCAGCTGCAGGCACTGGAGAGCAAATGAAAAACAGGGCAGAGTCTGAGCTCACCTAAGCAGGATGCCACTAATACTAAATCTCAAAAACTTAAGTGTATTTTCTTCTTTTAAATCCATGTGAGCACACAGCGGCAATGCAGGCTAGCACTTCCAAAATCAAAGCTGAGGGCCAAAATCCATCAGTCACTGTGAATCAAACATGTCTCTCTTCAGATGTACTTTAAGCTCTCTTTCTTCATGGCAAGAACCATGCCTGTTCCAGGAAGAACAGCCTGGGATCTGGAAGCAGAGCAAGCAGAGCGGCACGACCTGCTATTACATACTGTAATAACGTTCTGCTCAAGAATTCTTCTGAAAATAGCAGTTCCAGTAGGAGTATTCTGGTACAAAGTTTCTAAACACTGTACTGCATACTCTGGAAAAGATGTCTCTGTCATAGAAATGCTGATCCTGTGCCTTTGCCAAGATCACAGCTTTGCCTGCCAAGAACTCAATCCTGCCTTTGTTTCAAAATCGTGACATTTCTGTGCTCACTTTAGCATGAGTATGAATCAGCTTTACACCTCATTTTTATATGCTGTGTTATTCATGTCTGCCTGCCTACCTCGCTTCCCCAGCTTTCTCTAAGAAACAGGTTTCATACGCTGGAGGTTGAAGGGGAGATGAGTGGTGAGGCAATGGAGGATCTGCCTAGGAGGGAGCCTATGGTGAGTTGGTAACCACACCTTGAGACTGCCTCTGTCAGGAAAGAAAGAAAGGTGACCGTGGAGGGTGGCTCCCTTCTCAGAGGAACAGAGGGTCCCATATGCACACCAGACCCAAGCCATCAGTAAGTGTGCTGCCTTCCTGGGGCCTGGGTCAGGGACATAATCAGGAAACTCCTAAAGCTGGTTAGGTCCACTGATAACTTTCCATTACTCATAGTTCAGGTGGGCAGTTACGAAATTGCTCAGAGAAGCCTATGAACTATGAAAAAAGATTTCAGGGGTTTAGGACGTTTAGTCCAAGGAGCGGGAGCGCAAGTGATCTTTTGTTCTATACCTTCAAGGGCAATGAGGGACATGGAACACGCTTGGAAAGCGCAAGCAATGAATAATTGGCTCAGAGGCTGGTGTCAAGGCAGAAACTTTGAGTTCTTTGATCATGGGGCAGTATACCCGGATCCTGGCTTATTGTCTGTGCATGGAACGCACCTGTCTCAAAGGGGAAAACAAATCCTAGCGCAGGAACTAGCGGGGCTTATCAAAAGAGATTTAAACTAGCAATGACAGGGAAACAGGACAAAACAAGGCTCACAAGAGATGAGCCTAGGGGAACGATGCTTGAGTGGGGGTGAGGCAGATGATTGAGCTGAAGTGCATTTACACCAATGCACACAGCACAGCCAACAAGCAGGAGGGCTCAGAAGCAATTGTGTGGCAGGCTATCTACGACCTAGTTGCTATTACCGAAATGTGGTGCAACCACTTCCATGACTGGAGTGCTGTGATGGATGGCTACAAGCTCTGTGGAAGGGACAGACGAGGAAGGAAGGGTGGTGGTGTGGCCCTTTATATTAAAGACAGTTTTGATGTTGAAGACCTCGGGGTTGAGAATGACGAAGTTGAGTGTCTATGGATAACGATCAGGAGAAAGGTCTACAGGGGCAACATCTTGATGGGGGTCTGCTACAGACCGCCTAACCAGGATGAAGAGAAGGACAAGGCATCCTATGAGCAGACTGCAGAAGTTGCGTGATTGCCATCACTTGTTCTCCTGGGAGACTTTGACTTTCCTGATACATGTTGGAAGTATAACACAGGACAGAGGATGCAGTCCAGGAGGTTCTAGAGTGCATGGAAGTCAGCTTCCTTACACAGCTGGTATGAGAGCCTACCAGGGTTGATGCCCTGCTAAACCTGCTCTTCACTAATAGAGAAGGACTGGTAAGAGATGTGAAGGATGGGCATTGTCTTGGGCGGAGTGACCATGAAATCATAGAATTCTCTATTCTTGGAGATGTCAGAAGGGTGACTAGCAGAATTGCTATCTTGAACTTCAAGAGGGCAGACTTTGACCTGTGCAGGATGCTTGTAGCATGGGTCCCTGGGGAGTTTTGCCTTAAGAATAAAGGGGTCCAGGAAGCATGGACACTGCTCAAGATGCAAATCATAAGGGCACAAGAACAGCTGTCCCTGAATGCTGTAAGGCAAGCTGCAGGGGAAGACCAGTGTGCATGAACTGGGAACTACTGTTGAAACTCTGCAAGAAAAAGAGAGTCTATGTCCTCTGGAAGAAGGGACAGGCTACTTGGGGAGATTACAGGGAAGCTGCTAAGGTATACAGAGAGGAAGTTAGGAAGGCAAAAGCCCAATTTGAACTCAGATTGGCCACTGCAGTCAAAGAGAATAAGAAGTCCTTTCACAAAGGTACCAATGGTAAGAGAAGAACCAAGGAGAATTTCCATCCTTTACTTGATGCAGTGGGGAATGTGACCACTAAGGATAAGGAGAAGGCTGATGTCCTCAATGCCTTCTTTACATCTGCCTTTAATAGGCAGATCAGTTATCCTCAGGGCACTTTACGCCCTGCTCTGGAAGTCTGGGATGCTACACAGAATACCACCCTGGTGAGTCAGGTGGAGACAGTTAGAGAGCCCCTCCTCCATCTGGACTGTCACAAGTCCATGGCATCGGACAGGCTCCATCCTAGAGTGAGGAGGGAACTGGCGGGGGTGATTGCTGAGCCGCTGTCAGCCATCTACCAGTGCCCCTGGATATCTGGAGAGCTCACAGAGGATTGGAGGCTTGCTGATGTGACTCCCATCTACAAGAAGAGCTGTAAGGAGGATACGGGGAACTGCAGGCCTGTCAGCCTGACCTCAGTACCAGGGAAGGTTATGGAGCAAATCATCTTGGGTGAGATCACATGGCACGTGCCCACATGGCCCAGCCAGCCCAGGCTCATGAAAGGCAGGTCGTGCTTGACCAACGTCATCTCCTCCTAAGACTGGGTGACCAGACTGGTAGACAAGGGAAAGGCTGTTGATGCAGTCTACTGAGACTTCAGCAAAGTCTTTAACATCGTCTCTCACAGCATTCTCCTGGGGAAACTGGCTATCTGTGGCATGGACAGGTATACCGTTGTTTGGGTACCCTTGTTTGCCTGGAGGGCCCCTCACTACAAATAAGACATTGATGTCCTGGAAGAGAAGGGCAGCAAAACTGGTGAGGGGTCTGGAGCACAGATCTTAAGAGGAGCAGCTGACGGACCTGGGATTGTTCAGTCTAGAGAAGAGGAGGCTCAGAGGAAACCTCATCATGCTCTACAGCTTCTTGAAGGGAGGCTGTGATGAGGAGAGGTTTGGCCTCTTCTCCCACACAACAAACAGGACCCGAGGAAATGGCCACAAGTTGTACCAGAGGAGGTTTAGGTTAGACATAAGGAAGAACTTTTTCTCTCAGAGGGGTCAGGCACTGGAATGGCTGCCCAGGGAGGTGGTGGAGTCACCGTCCCTGGCAGCGTTCAAGTGTCCTCGCCCTCAAATGGATGAGGAGCTACGAGATATGGTTTAGTAGCCTGTGGTAGCAATGGTAATGGGAGGATGATTGGACTAGATGATCTTGTAGGTCCTTCCCAACCTTGTGATTCTATGATTCTGTGCAGCAAATGAAAACCCATAACTAAAAGTACAGTGATTCTGTAGCAAAATACAACACCAGTAGTTACTTGTTTTAGATCCAAACAATACTTGAATTCTGGTCCCCCAGCAATATAATTAGATAATTACACATCATTTAGTTACCACAAACCTATCTTTAAAGGCAAAGAGCACTGACACACTCATGAACATTGCCAAGTTCTAGGTCTGATAGCATCATTTTCTTCTCAAACACAGGCAGATGCATGCACACACATACACACACAGAGCATCAGCACAATGCTGATGTTGAGCACACGGCCTTTAGAACACAGCATGACTAACAGCTCCCCTGAAAAGCAACAGTACTTTACGAGACAGCTGAGAAGGCAGAAAAGAGAGTCCTAGCACACTGTCAGGTACAAATACGTTTTATGGATTACACTACAAAGAAATACAGCTTCCAGCTCTAACTTCTACGCTACAGCAGTGAAACCTCAAATTAAACAGAAGCACACATAACTCCTCATCTGTTGTCCTGGAGGGGTGGGCAAGGGAAGCCATCACATACCCAATTACTCCTTTCACGAATCACACAGACTATTCCCTTCACCCATGCCTGCAACTTCAAGGCTCCATGCAACATCCAACCAACTCCCCCAAATTCCAGTGCCCTTCAAACCATCTACTGAGCATTCAAGATAATACCAGTAAATCGTAATTTCAAGAAAATTAGTGCTTACAGAAATCAGCTTACAGTAAGTTTCGATGTTCTGCCTATATTGCAAAAATACACAGAAATAATAAAAGGATTTAAAGGTAATAACCAGTCTGGGATGAGAAAACAGGCAGAAAAAAAGCTGCATCTGTAAGTCTGTGGAACACCACCACTCAGTACACCAAAACAGAAGTTTCTACTAAACTTCAAAGCCTTCCGCCAAGAATGTAGCATAAATCATGCCCTCCTACCTTCTTGGCAAGCTATCCTCTGATTTCAGACTGACAAAGTCAGAACTGGGAGCAAAACTACATTTGTACATGACAGCAAAATATTTGAACAACTAAAATTTTGTTTAACACATCACAACACTCTTCATTTCAAGTAAGTACATATAAATTACATTATAATGGAATTGGAGAAGATAATTAAGTTACAATGAGAATAACACACTGGAAAGTCAAATAAAGCACTGTAAGATTCTTAAGTGAAGTATCTCAACACGAAGTCCCACTTCAACAAGAGGGACTATAACAAGGCAACTATTGAGACTGGTATGAGTAAAAACCTCTACCTACCTCTTGGGACAGGAAGGGAATGACTTGTGCACATATAGCGTTCAGCCTCTTCACAATTTCTGCCTGCAAATGACAAGTATAAAAAAGTTTAATTATATAAATTCTCAGACTCAACTGTCAACCATGAATGCAGAATACATGTTTTTTGTTTGCTTCCATCTCCAGCCCTCCTCTGGCTAGCAGAACTTAACAAAAATCTGGATGCCAGTTCAACAATTCCTAGAAGCCTATCACTTCTGACTAAAAAATTTTCCTTTAAAAAAAAACAAAACAAAACAAAACACAGTTTAGAAATTCCATATGATACACAGAAATGTTCACTTTCACTATGTAATCAAATACATTAACTTATAATGAAAAAGTCTTCAGTGGATGTAACAAGAAGATAAACAGAATACTGTGGATTGCTCTAAATTCTCTCCCAGGAAGCAAAAGAAGCATCACTTCAAATTACAGCAGTGTAACTGTAAGTGAACAAATAAGCCAGTTACTTCTATATGTACATTGTTCTTCATGTGAACATTAGCAACACAATATAAAACTCCACTGGGAATCATTTTACCACATATCTTCTAAGGTTAGATGTTTTGCACTATTGTGTCATATTTTTGCTATGACCAAACCATGGATTAACAGCAGTTACTTTTATTAAGCAATTGTGATCAGAAATGGGTAATAAATGGTGTTTTATTTCTATATTGCAGATCAATTCTTATTCTGTGCATCTATTCTGCAAATCTCGGTGGAGATACAAGAATTACAGCTTAGGCAGCAGAATATTTAAAGTAATGTTGACTTTCTTGCAATACATTTTAACTTTCTTGTAATAAATCATAACCAGGGTCAGTTTCTCACAATATAGTAGGACAGAATATTTTTCCTGCAAAATTACTAACCATGTGACAAGTATATACAAACTTGTGCAATCTGGACTTCCTTCCTTTACCAGCAATCCTCCAGTCTTTTCGCTATTCACTCCTCAAAAATGCTTATCTTTAGAAATAACCCCGGAACTGAACGGTTTAAAAACAGCAGTAAAATGAGAGAACTGTATGTAAAATAAAACTGTGCTCAAGGAATATTACAGTTATACAGCCAGGTAACCAGAATACGCGGTATGCTGGAGGTAAGGTACATGTGAAACTAACTCTGCCCCCTTGTGCACACTGTGAATACACTTTTGAATTCACACACACTACTTCTCAATACAATTTCAATTGATTTGATCAATAGAAAATCCATTCAAACTCCTACAGATTATCTTTATATCACTATCTACACTGTACCATCCCAGCAACTTCTCACTGATTTTCATGGTTAATGCAAGCTCCCACCTCATTAAATTTATGCATTCTAATACTTGTTTGACATTCATATATTGTTTTATTAGCAGCATAGGCACCTTGAATAACACTTGAGAATATGTCCATCACAAAGCTAAATCATCATCTGGTTGCAAAGGTCAATACATGTCTGTAACATTCTACAGTCTAAAGCTTAAAAAATCCCTTTAATAGACAGTGTTTACTGTACTATTTTACTCTATGCTATTTCACTTGTTTTACTCTTATGAAGTACTTGTCACATAAAGCAATGCAGGGGGCACAAGGTTTATGCCTAACTCCAGACACAAAGACTATATGAACTAGCACTGCACTATTTGAGATCCATTGTTTGATTAAGGCATTGTAGAACGTAAGACAACTCACAGTTCCAAAGTACCTGTGCTGCAGTGGTTCAAGCACCATTAATTCAGTCATTTCCAAATTTTGGGTCCAAGCCACACCGTTGTATTTTCTAAAGGAATCTCCTGAGTGCCTTTAAACAGAGAAAACTACATACCCTGCTCTCAGAGGCTTTTCCACGTGAGGGAAATGCCCCAAAACACCGCAGTCTCTAACTCATATTGGAGCCTCCCTCAGATACTCTGGTAACTCAGAAAGGTTCAGGGATTCACAGATTTCAAGGTCAGAAGGAGCTATTAAAACTGTCTCATCTGACCTCCTAAGTAACACAGGTTATAAAATTTCACCTACTTCTCCATCAAACTCATAAATTCTAGTTTAGCCAGAATATAGCTTAGTCAACCAAAATAATTTCATTCAACGTACTTCAGGGCATATCTCCTAAATTAAGGTATTAGGCTACAGTGTTTTTATTTTAATAATTCCCCCATCCACATAGAATTATATGTCTCTTTAACTGTTCTTATGGCCAAAAAAATACATGAAAAGTGTTTTCTCAGTATTCACACAGAAATTTACCTCAGGCTAACTCTGAGCCTGGGCAGCACCAATCCAAAATGTTACTTGCAAAATGTTGTAAGGAGCTGGTATAGGTGAGCAGCAGGTTCCACAGCTTTAACAAACCTCTTGGTAGTAGTCCTAGAATCACCAAATGGCCTGGGTTGAAAAGGACCACAAAGATCATCAAGTTTCAACCCCCCTGCTGTGTGCAGGGTTGCCAACCACCAGACCAGGCTGCCCAGAGCCTCCAGGAATGGGGATCCACAACCTCCTTGGGCAATCTGTTCCAGTGTGTCACCACCCTCTGTGTGAAAAACTTCCTCCTAATATCTAACCTTAACATTCCCTGTCTCAGTTTAAGACCGTTCCCCCTTGTCCTATCACGATGCACTCTTGTAAACAGCTGCTTCCCCTCCTGTTTATAAGTTCTTTTCAAGAGTCCTGCTGGATGCAGAACAGTGAGAGTCCACCCAGGCAAGAAAGCGAAGCTAAGCAATGCGGCACGCAGCCCCACATATACAAGAACCTCAAGGGCTTCAGGGGACACCAAGACACCCACCAGTATTTCCCAGCTGGCCAAAGAGGCTTGCTAGGCCAGTCACAACAATCAGAAAGCTTTCCTAGGCATAGCCACGTGTAAAGACTCCATCCTCATTAAACTGGTCTTCACTTCCTTGGCAATGAGCTTTCTTAGTCGTGTGGTTGTATATATAGTTATGTTTTAACATCTGCAACTCTACATTTGGATAAAAATCATAGCAACTTCCATAAATACAGTTGCTTTGAAGCACACGAATAACTACTAAAAAGTCTTGGGAAGGGTAACAAAAGCAGAAAGTATTCAGGAGTAAGTGCTCTATACCACCTAATGGTGAAAGGGAATGATGGAGTCATCTGAAGAGCAAGCTGATACATCAGCCCAGGGAGCAAGGCACTTCAGGTGGCACTCAGCAGCAACAGAGCAACTCAACCAAGCAGCAGGACTTCACCACAGGACTACAGAAGTACAGCTGCCTGCCCTTGGGTCGATATGCTGGAGAAATGGAGTGCTGGGTGCCTGCACAAATCCTAGGGCGGTTATAATGCTCTGAAGCCCAAAACCTCAAAGTTTCTTATCTACACTGTCTGCCAGAGCCAAGGAGACTTCATGAAAAGTGAACAGTCTGCGTTATTACTCCACAGCGCTTAGGCCTGGCTCCAAAGTAATTGCACTTGAACATTCTCAGAATATTACTGTCTTTGGGTGCCCCTTGCTATTTCCAAAAAAGACTTCAAGAACCATAACACAGACACTGAGCTATTATCAAATACTCAAGGATGAAGCCTCTTCTAACCCCAATCTTACAAATATTTTGGAAATGGCTAGCGCTTTATCAGTAACCGTCCAGTAGCTGCTGTTTTTGCTGCTAAAACTGTAATTCTGCTTATTTTGAGAAAGAAAAAACAGTTCTTTTTACACACTAGTTAAGAGAATGGTCTGCAGATGAAAGTTCACGTTCTTCCAAGCATCAGGAACACACCACAGCCAACCCTCCTTCCAGATGGCAGCCACACTGATACTCTGCAGATGCGTGGGACACACACAGCAAAGACACAGCAGAGTTTAGCCTCAGTGTTTGAGAGTGACACATGATGCCTGAAGCAGAAAACAAAATTCTAAAGGGGATTTCCCTCGTTCCCAAATTTTCATAGATCATATATCATAATTTAACCGTCAGCAAATATCTACAGCAAAAAGTATGGACAAGCTGTATGCACACACACATGCTAACTTACAGCAATAAGCAAATTACCAGAGGAGGAAGTAAACTATGTGATCTGAGAATTTAAAGCGCTTTTATACACACCTGGATAAAATGGCATGAACTACATTCAATGTTTTATCACCAAGGTCTCCTGATGCACACTATGTACTCAAATAGCCAAATGCAAAAGGTACAAGGTGCTTTCAACAAATGATTTCTTCCAGTGTAAGGATGGCAAGACTGTCAGAGGACACTATTCGTGCTGCCTTAGAAATGGTGTCTGCATTACACATTTCCAGTGGTCCAGAATTGAAGAGTTAACAACATTCAATGATGTCAGAATATTTTCTCATTACTGTGTTCCTTATTAGGTATTAAATTAATGATCCTAAACCATAACAACTCAAGAAACAAAACACGCCATTTATGCATTTTTTTGCTTAACATTAAAAAAGAGCAGATGATGTACAAAAAAATCCCCGAACAATCTGGATCACACATTTTCATGTCAGTGAATACAAAGCATCCCGTCTTGACACTGCAACACTGCACTTCAATTAACTGTACAGAATAATACTACAGTAACACACTCAATTGTTTACTGTAACATAATAAAAAGGAGCTAATTGACTGACCTAGGTTTCTGTAAGGCCACCCTACAATCCAAAGATGAAGCAATTTAACTAATGCTAGCACCTTCGTAGGCTCATTCCATCAGACCAGGCCTGAAAACCCGCTTCACATAATATGAAAAGTAAGAGATGAAACAAAAACACGAGTCTGCTTTACATTTCCATACTGACAAAGATTTTTGAAAAAATCACGCTTAAAAAACCAGCATAAGGACTTCTCTTTTCTCTTAGATGCCGCGCCTCTTGGCTTTTCCCAATCAGCCTACTTGGCAGGAGAAGGAAAAAGTATGATTTCATAAAATTGGGCAGCCAGTTCCTCACATTGAAAGCTAAAGTTGCCTCGGAAACACTGCTGCTTCCACGGCCATGTAATTTTGCCTCCTTTTTCCCATGGGACCAAGCCTTAGAGAGGCATCATTTATTTACAGGCCTTCCCACTGGGCTCCAGTTATCGGCCAATAATGCTGAGGACACACACTTCTAATGGCCTATGTTTTGAAACCAAGTCTAATCTAATGGCGCAGCGCCCGAACTCCTTTTCCAGCACAGCCATTAAAGGATGTAGGTTATTGCTGTTGTCACCATTGATATTTGTCATTGTAATGTAATTAGGGCCCTAAAATGATGCATTACAGCCCTTGGCACAGCTTCTATTAAAATCTTTTCTTCTGCTCACTGAACTGCGACCTGCTTTCTGATGAATAACAGACAGACAGCTTTAGGGTGAGGAGCAGATTCATCAAAGAAGTATTTTTCAGCATTGGAAATAAAATAAATAAATAAATAAATAAATAAATAAATAAATAGAGGAAGGGAACTCAAGAAGAAAAGTGCAAGGAAAAAGAAAGAAAAAGCACACAGCACATTTGAATTTCATCTGACCACTTGAAATTCTGATTGCATCTGATGAATCTTTCTTAGGACAATATATTCTCAGCCTGTGAATCACATGGTTAATCAGGGCTCTAATCTGCTATCCATCAGCCTATGCCAGCACTGTAACTTCCAATCAAATTTATAGGTTATGTGGGTCACGCATCCCTGAACATCTACATTCACAGATATCCCATTTAAACCGGCACAGATTCTGAAATGCTGCTGTTAGGGTTACTGAATGTTATAATACTATTCAAAGCTTTATGAAAGCTCCTGATAAACAGCTGCTAAATTATTGCCTGTGGATACAGCGCGATGCTCTGAAATAGCATTAATGGACCAATAAAAGGACGATTGTTCATGCCAAAATATAAAAAGGATAGCTTTTGCTGCCATAGTTTGTCAAATATGTTAACAAACACCGACACTTCTATTACTTCTTTCCCTAAACACAAAAGATGTTTGGTTTTACATAGGAACACACCAGCATGGAACCATAAACGATGAGGGAGAAAGGCAGCAAAGGTTCAAGTCAGAATCATCTTTTCAGTTATCTAATGCAGGCATGTACTGTTTGCTGTCTCTGAGAGCCACCCACAAAAGACATTATTTTAACAGTTATTTTCATAACCATTCACACAGCTCTTTTTTGTTTCGTTTTAAATAATGAATAAGTATCCATTAATTAAAATGTTGACATTAATAAATACTAACATTTATTAACTATGATGTGAATAGGTATTTTGTTTCATGTATAAACACACAGCAAAATCACTGTGCTGGAATGCAGTCCAAGCAAAGGAATTAAGACCTGTATCAGTCAACACGCCCCTTTGCAGTATGAAAACAAAGATCTAACGGAAGGGCAGCTGCTCAACTCCTTAACTCTCTGAACGTTTTTTGACTAAAGCAGCAAAAGAGCGATGTTAAAATGATAATTAATTGCCTATATATGCAGACAAGCACTGTAAAAAAATCTGACCTCTCAGAACACATGATCCTTCAAAAGCCTGAGTATTTTTGAAAAACGTTCAGTACATAAACCTGAGGGCAAGGCTGAACTAAGCTCTCAGGAGGCAGCCCAGCCCACAACAGGAGGTTGTGGTCCAACATCTAACAGTAGCACGCAGGAAGAAGTGTGTGACAGACCACTATGCTCCTGAGCCTCTTTCACAGTAACAACTATGAGTTTGGTTTGATTCACCCTTGCTGCACACCACTAAAATTGGACCTAAGCATACAGTAAAATATGGGAACATGTTCTAAGTGCCTCACTAAGTATTTTAGCATATATCCCAATTCTTAGCACAACTGGAGCCTAAGAGAGAAGCAAGAGTCATATAAACTTCAGATACTGAAATACTCTGAAATGTTCTAATACACAGGGAGTTCAGAATCCATTTGTTGCTTTAAAAAATTTCCATATACATTCTTTTTTAGCAGAGCAAAAAGGAAATTGGGATTTTATTTATAGTATATAAACTTCAAAAAAAATATTTCCACTGTATTTCATGAAGTTCCGTAGTTATTACAATTATAAAAAATTGCTGGTAAAAAATTACCACTGGAGGCTGTAGGTCTGTCAGTGGAATGGAAACAAAACTGCTATATATGTATTGTTGAAATAAAACAGAATAATAAAACACTATTGGGAAACCCATTTCAGCAGCCAGGAGGAAAAAGAATATATGCAATTACACTTTCAGAAAAATAATCTGAAACAACTGTTATTTCAAGTTTAATTTGTTTTACACAATGCAGAATGCAGCCTTTGCCAAAAAGATCAATCTCGTTTATTAAGTGCTTACCAAGAACACATACACACACCCATAGTATCTAAACAAGCATTTCACAAATTAGTGAGGAAAAAAAAAACATTATTACACTGTATGAGACATATCATGATCCTGAATAAAGTGAGCAAAAAAGCTAATCTTAGTATTTCACAGAAAATTAACTCTTCTTTCATAAAGAAGAATGTGTTTTGTTTTAATCACAGACCGTTGTCTGGAAGCACTTATTCTACTTCTACAGAACTGGAGAAAATATTGCTAGCCTTGAATATAAAACTCGTCTTCAGCCATAAAGGAACGCTGTTTGGAGACTAAGCTATAATCTAGCCCTGTAGTTAGGAAGAACAGAAGGCAAAGATCTCTAGGCAAAGAGGGACATTAAACAGAAAATTTCTTCTTCATTGTATCCAACGAGCAACACAACTAAGAACGCAACAATCAGACTCCACTAAGTAAACACTAGTATATTCTCCTCCTTGCTTTCCTAATCAACCTTCTATGACAAACATCGTAACTAAAAGCCCAGGAAGTATTGTAAACTCAATTCTTACAATTCATAAATTAATTTAGGTGCTTATTTTGCAAAAAGTACCAAAGACAGCAACATACACAATAAATTGTAGAAGTAGAATTTTCAAAATAAATTTACTAACATACATCCCGATCCATGGACTGATGATGTGAACTGATAAGACACGGCTTTTATTTAATGTCTCAAGAAACACATGGAGTTGAACTGAGCAAGAAAAGATACATACTGAATCATTCATGATTAAGACAATAAAAAGCAAATCAAGTAAGGTAACAAAGACGCTCAAAGCCTGTCACTTGAGGAAGTCATGTTTTTTATCAATATTGACTTCTGCATGCAAGTACCAGCACAGAAATGCATAGCTTGGAGTCCCCATAGACCTTCAATCCTTCCAGCCTCTACTAGGAAGCAAGCTGCATTCTGTCTGATGTGCAAGAAGTAGGAAAGCACCCAGAAGAAAGACTGCAAATGGAATTTAAAATAGCAGAAACTGGCTTCAACTTCTCCTCTCACAAAGACAGAGGGAAGCAACTTGCTCAAAAAGCTGACTGAAACAAGTAAGAAGAAGACAGTGCAAAGTAGTAGGAGGTGCTGTTTCAGGAATGCCACCAGTAGAGCTCCGTAGTACCCTAAACAGTACTGTCCCACTACATCGCACCAATCCTCGGGGCATTTCACAAGAACTCATATTTTGTGAGTTACAGCATCATGTTATAAGAAGGAGAAGTTTTCAGCTTTCTCCACCAACTAAACGAATCTGATTTCACAGCTAAGTTTTATGGAGGTTATTTTAAATTTAGTAAAGCTTTTTTCTTTTTAAGCTTAGAAACCTATGGCATTCCACTAAGGCACTTACAGCCTTGAGCTCAATCTTTTGCATCCCCCACTTATTATAATTAGGTTTTATTATCCCACCCTAATTATAATTAGGTCAGAGTTTCCCATGCTAATGTCTCCCCCAACCACTGCAATACAGGTGCATATGCACAATCACCACTCTTACCACTTGACCCTTTCCCTCACAAGCCCTCCAAACAGCCTGACCACAGTTCTTCTGCACCTGCTGCAAATGACACCAACCAACCTCTGCTTATCCTTACAACTATATGTATATAACACTTTTAAAGCTTACTTTTAATTTATTCAGTTGCAGTGCATCCCCTATTTATTTAGAACACAAGATCATATTCTGCTTCTCAGGAGTAGAAGTAATCAAAGAGGAATACTGCTGATCAGTATTAGTTTCAATCTGTACGTCGTAAAGAACCAACAAAAGGAAAGAGTGAAAACCTATTCTCAGGAGGCTTATGCTTACCTTGAGGTGTCCTTACCTGCCTTGGAAAAATATTAACGAGACAGCATTTCAGCTAAACCAGATTGCTCTACCAGAGCAATCCAAAAAGAACCATGCTTTTAAAATTTATGCACAGCATGATCAGGAAAGGAAACACTTATGTTCTTTCAAAACATTACCAGGAAATACTAAAATCTCTATGAAAGAGAATTGCTTCAAGCATCCAGCTCTCACTCTTGATCTCCACCAGCAAACACTCTTCCTTGGCAAGCACTCACAAAGGAAGATTCAGAAGAAGTTATGGGCCATCATTATCCTACAGATTTTCTCTGGTTTCAGTGCCCACTTTGGAACAGAGTTGTGCTTCCAGAGTTATCCCCGGGAAACTGATAAACTATGAAGACTCAGAACTATGAAACTGTATCAGACTTCCAGTTACATGTCTAAAGTCGCACTGTTTTCACCTTAAAACTTGCAGAAAACACTGCAGCCAGTGTTTTCTAGCTAGGAACTAGCTAGTACTGCAGCTAGTTCCTCATAAAAACAGGAAAATCACCACGGCTATTGAACTCAGTTTATTCCTTCCAAACTCACCTGCACACCAGGAATAAGGCTTTTTGCATCAAAAATACACTTACTTCTTTTCTACTTCTCGTTGCTTTTGCTTACCCATCTCACCCTTACCGTGTTGCCATGAAAGTTGAAGCACATGGTCAGTTTGAGTCACTGAGAACTGCATTTGTTTATGGTTGCTTCTATAAATGATTATACTAGAGATCAGCACACTTGCATGAAGTGTGTTTGTTAGGTCTAATTACAAGAATTCTGCTAGAAAGCAGTCAGATTCCTTTTCCAATCCTTCATCTCCTCTTCCTCTTCACATAGTGAAGGGTACAGTCACAAATTAGTTAAGAAATCTAGCAAAAATTCTTATTTAAGGGGAGATAGTCTATGCAAGGGAAACATTTAAACTCCTTTTCCTCTGCACCTTCCTCTTTTATTATGATAATGAGCAATACTCAGACGCAATTTCCATACATTAAGGAAACAGATTTTTGCATTTAATTTACTAGATACAAATCTTTTTAAGCCAATACACAGAAACATATCATTTTAATAATACCCCCAAAGAGATGAAAGAACAGTGCAATGGATTTTACAGTAAAGCTATAATGAAGCATCAACTTTAGGATCTTGGTAATCACAAAAATCCAAATAAAGCATGTTAACATCTCAATTTTTAAACCAAGTAGAAGTTGATTCCTTCTGAAAATAACTAAATGGTTCATGCTCCTTGATGGTATTTTAGCAAGTCTCAGATACTGGAATCAAGTGATTGTCTAAGAATCAGACTACATTTAAGACACCTCTCTCCTTTTCCCACATACAAATAACTTTTTTTTTTTAAGCAACACTGAACAGAAAAATGAAAAATACGTAACACTAAGGACATGCAGCAGAGCCCGTGTCCTTTCACTCTCAACTTAACCGCAGGTTTCAACTTTGGGCACTGATTCTTGATTTCTTCTTGCTTTGAGATGACAGCACCACACTCCCACAGTAGAACCAGTCATGAATTTCCACACCATAGTATCCAGAGGGTGAGCCAGCTAGGCTACACTGTCACCAGTCTTGTCACTCAGGCCTTACTCCACAGCACACACAGTGACAACAGCAAGCCAGGACTCCAGTTCACTTTTGTTAGGGCTACCTGCAGACTGGGTGGGGTGTATTACGGAGCTGGAAAGATGAGAGGTTCACCCAGAAACAAATCCTGAACGTTCCAGTTCATCTCCACCGCATAGACTACATTGCTCCATATTCACGTTGAGCAAAATGTGCACTGCCACTATTAATTTAACAAGAAGGCATTCTTGCTGCAGCAAAAAGCTGCTTGCTTTTCTATGAGCAACCACAGAGTAACAGTCTGCAGCTCTGACTCCCATTGTGTAGAAAATATTGATATGAATTGTCAGGGCTTATAATTTCAATCACTGTGGATCATAACTGCCTTTGCTCACAATAACTCTTTTTCCATTTCAGCATTTCTGCAACTGGAGTTTCCTGCAGCACTTACTATTTTTCTCTTAAGTGGAGGAGGACTAGGAAAGAACAGGTAATTTTACCCTTCAAAATGTGAATATCTAACAAGTGGTAGTTTCACTAGAGAAGTACATCTAAAATAATCAGGCAGTTTACAATACTCCTTTTAACCTTCTAAGAGGATGCATTTGCAAAGCAAATGTTAAGACACTTGTAAGACATGAATGCATAATACATCCAGGAAATTCACTTGTCCAAGACAGCTGGATACACTAAGTACATCCTGATATTCAATTCATTTGAATGGCATTCCCCCAGTAAAACTCGTGCCAGGACAGACACTGAGTCAAGCAACACTAAATGGCATTCACCTTGAAATGGTGTGCAGTATTATTGAAGTTTTCAAATACCTTCCATCCATGAAGGATTCCAACTTAACATGAACTTTTTAAAGAAACATGAAATTTGTGAAAATGCTATAAAAAGCAGAACAGGAGGTTTGGAGCAATGGAGAATTATCTGGTGGGGAAATGTGGATTTCATGAAATCTATTCCAGTGCTGTAACTCCCTGTGAGATCACACTTTGTGTGGAAAGCTACTATGAACTGCATTAATTTCAGACAAATGCTCAAGGTGCACCATATGTTAAGAATGCTCTTCATCATTCTGCATACACAGACTTTAATAAAAATATCTAGAACACAGAAAGTAGGTCAAATGCAAGCAATTGAGAAGGGTAAGCGATCGATTCTATAAACAGTTTAAATTTATGATAACAATATCAACATATTTCTCCTTCAACTCGTTATCACTCAAACAGAATTTCTTCACAGTTCATCTCAGCACCACAACTCCTCTGCAAGCAACTGGGTTTGAAACACAGGCAGCACTCTCAACAGTGGTGCTCTACCTGCCTGGGAGATGAGCTAGAGGAAGGCTTTAGCTGTAGCTTCCCCATGCACTTGTATGTAACAGGCTCTGAAGGGACACCACTTCTGCCTAATCCAGCTGCTCCTGTTCACCACCTCTGTGCTGCCAGAGCTGCAAAGGCATTGGGTGAACCAAACAAGGAACACATCCAAATTAAAATGAACCCCAACAACATTTTTTTTTTTAAATACAAATATCATTCCCACATCCAATTTACTGTGACTAAACCCAAAGAAAATGACATAAATGCCACCTCTTGCCAGCCTGAGGCACACAGAGAACTGCAGTCTCAGACACCAAAAACCTCCAAGTGCCAAGACTCCTTGTGAGCACTCAACACCCTTCTCCTTTAAGTCAGAAACAAGAACACAGTTAGAAGAGCAAACCGCAGTGCAGTGCTCTTGGCAAGCTGCACTTGCCTTGTGACAGATACCGAGACATCTCCCAGCGTGGGAAGGCTTCGTTTCACTTCCTCCACCATGCTGCAACCCCAATGTGCTCCCATCAACCACAGAACAACCTCTCCACCTCCCGGGTTAGTATAGCAATCTGCTCCAGCTGCAAGTTTTGACTGGTCCTAGCAGCCACCTATGAGATCATATGGTAAACCAAG
This sequence comes from Centrocercus urophasianus, assembly GCF_019232065.1. Lineage (NCBI taxonomy): Eukaryota > Metazoa > Chordata > Aves > Galliformes > Phasianidae > Centrocercus > Centrocercus urophasianus. The sequence continues at coordinate 10,745,775 of NW_024884833.1, read as the reverse complement.
TCACCCATGCACAATTGCATGGTGAGCTCAAAATAATGAATAAAAACTGGTGAAAATAAGCAGCGAGCATCCTAGTCTGATAGCGGTCAGATGAAGTAACTGAACATTGTGGTCAAAACTGTGAAAAAGAAACACACTCATAAAATATTGTATGCTTTTTCGGTTACAGCAGACAGCATGACAGACAGCAAAACCACATTTCCATGCCTTTTTTTTTTTTTTTTTTTTAAATGGATCTGTGGCTTTTTGCCACGGAGTAATTCTATGGTTTACCAAAATGCAGTCTTTGGGCTTGTTAATTTCATATTTACTTGGCTGGCCTGTAATCTCTCCACTTTTTTAATTAAAAAGGTTTCACTTCAGGCAAGTGTTCATATGAAAAATAGTCATTCGAATCCTAATATTTTTACCCACAAAAACTCACATAGGTTCTATCTATTTTGGTTTACAAGAGCCTGTTTTGCACAAAGTATTATAATTATTCCCTTTCATAACAGTAGTTTCCCATGACAATTAGAGACTTAGTTGTGCTATTCTGTTTGGATTAGAAATTTGCCAGAATACAAGAAAGGAAACCTTGAAATCACTGAACTATCCACAGTTTGTTTGCAAACCTGTTCATGAATAATCCCTGGCTGTTTTTCACAAAGACAATGGAAAAAGCCAGGGGGAGGAGGAAGGGAAATATGTTTGATGACTAGTGGATAGCTCAGACTGTGCTTTCTTTGTGTGAGCTTCAGTGAAGATAAAAGAATTAAGTTGGAAAATATTAACCTTTAATATAAAGGGAAGGCAGTTTAAAATGACTGATTTCTTTATTGAAAAAGTCACTTTTCACTACTGCAACATACCATGTTATGAAGGCAAACAAAAGAGAAGTGAGAAAAACGTTTGTTGTTTTTTTTTTTTTAACAGTTGCCAACAAGGGCTGCATCAACTCTGCCACCGCAGGTATAACCTCAGCTCATGACCACTAAACTGAAGTTGACTGAAACTAGCTGCAGAACTACCCTTGCTGACCTCTGGATTCTCAGGCTGCTAGAAGGATCTGAGCAAATCTGTCAGAGGCGGTTATAAAGCACCTGTAAGTACTTCAGTTGTACTTTTGGACAAGAACTCCATGTACCTTAAAGCACTTTACCTCAGCTCAGGACTTTTAAGCAATGTTTTAAAAAAGGATGCCATTTTCATCCAGTGCAACTCACAGCCATACATCCACTGCAAAACCTCTCCAGATTTCATTTCATCTGGCTGTAAATTAGACTTCTTCCACCTCTGCAGATTAAACTAGGCTAGTAAGGGAGAGACCAGGTCCTGAACAGCTGCTCTACATCCAAAATTAGATGAGATTATTAAGAATAAACAGGAAAAGTAGTGGTAGTGGGATGCTCACATAGAGACACTGATCTGCTTTAATGCTCTAAGTCCATTTGCTTCAGCAAGGTGGAAAAGCACAGCAATGTTTCAGAGGAAAACACCAAACACTTACCCTATGCTGTAAACAGTCTTCTAACTAGTATTTCTTTCCTGAAGTCCAACTTCCTTTTAGCCTCAGAACAACATTCATAGCTTCTCACACATGTGGGGTTATTCATAAGCTGAGAAGGGAAGACTTCAGCAATGCTGTGATCCTCACTGTTTAGTACTAACTGGGTTTGCCTAATCTTTGACAATTCATGCTGCCATTAACTTCTTTCAACCTCTGCAACAAATAAATTTTAAAAAAGTCTTTTACAGATTCATAGTCTGTAAAACAGCAGGTAGAAATTCCAATGAAGTTAAAAAGAGACTATTTCAGACTACTAGTTCTGCCTGGAATGAGGAGGCGTAGAAGACTTCAACAAAACCTGTATTTTCCTCATCTTTACAATACTATTGCTTATACCAGAGAAACAAGATCCCACTGTGCTGCAGCCACTGGCTATATAGCCGTCAAGTCCCAACTCTGGCATTTGCTAAGGTCTGGGCAGGCTCCTGGTCTCAGGGGGCAGGAGGCACACAGAAATAAGTTGGGGCAAGCTATAAGAAAGTTAAATTTTTTTGTGTATTGTTCTGTTTTTTTTTCCCCCCCAGAACCCTACCAAGTTGAAGTCGTAGTATTATCCCATTTTCCAGGTGTAGAACAAAGGCTGAAAAGAGATTACCAAGGAACAAACCTCCTTAATACAAATTAAAGTACAGACTGCAATACTGCCAAAAGGCACGTCAGTGGAGCTTGCTAATTGCTGCTGTGATGAAAAAGACAGCAGAACTCACACGGGAGACAAAATGAGGACAAAACTGTCTTGGGAAATAGCAGCCTGCCCCAAGCACCTTACAGTCTACAGAGATAAACACAGGCACTTGTAAGTGACTCCTGTGTAATAATATCTCACCTCCTGTTTCTTAACATATATTGGTCTCCAAAAACTCCTCTGTGGTAAGTTGCGCTCCAGGAAAAAGTATTATTTTCACTTCCCAGACAGAGAATTGAAGCAGTGGAGGTCACAGGTGAAGTCTCAAGAAAGTATGTAATGAGATTTTTAATAATGCCTAAACAGACAAGTTTCCTAATTCAAGCAGAATATCAACAGATAAATGCTCAAGATTTCCAAGAATTCCTAAGACAAGATGACATGTAACCACACCTGCAGATACATAAACGTACGTACGTAACTTAAAAGTCATCCAACATAAAGAGACTGGATTTAGACACTACAGTCCAACACTATGATCTTCCCCCACTCTCTTCCCCTCTCAGGGATCACACCATACTGAAGTCACCAAAAACACACCGGAGTGTCAGCTTCCAGCACTGAAGCTCCCTGTTAAGTATTTCTCAGTCCCCTTCCCAGACATGTTCAGAACTATCTTTGGCATCTAGCTCACAACCAAGCCTGGGCAAATACTTCCCCTCAGCACTCCTCCACCCATGTCCCCAAGGTAGCTGAGAACCCCTGCCAGAAAGGTTCTCACACAAAGCACAGCAGCAGTCACGTTTGTAAAAAGTAAAAAAGGGTGGAGAAGCGAGAAACTTCTATGCAACAGCTTAATGGTTAAAGAATTTAATCACAGTATTACATATATTAATTCTTTCTTTACTCCTCGTTCCCACCTCCTAGGAGCACACCCTACCCATTAGGCTTCTGTGAACTCTGGGAAGGAAATAATCCCTGTTCTTCCACTGCAGTTGAAAAGTCCCATTACCAGATTCTGTTTCCAACCATTGTACATGGTAAGAACATCAGGGGCTAAAACACATGGAAGGGTTTGGGACCAGGATTGGAACTCAGAACAATATCTTCCACACCACCACAGACAGTCCTTCCAGGGCCACAGCACAGCTTCTCTCCTCTTTCATATCCACTGAACCATTAAGCAGCTCGTGCAAACCAAACAGCTTTCTGCTGCACCCCCTAGTCTCTACATCCCCTCCTGAGACACAAGTCTCCTTAGCAGACAATAAAGCAACTGAAATAAGATGAACTAAGGATGTTGCCTTGCCCAGCTTTTTTGTGCTTTTTATTGGTTATTGTTATTATTATTGTAGTCTCTTTTGTTTGCTTAAGAAAAATATGCTGTGTTCAGGCTTTGACAGAACGTTTAGGTCCCATTCTCCTAAAGGTGATTCTGAACTGACACTACCTAGCGAGAGCAGCATATTGTGACAGCGCTATTCGAGCTGTCCCAAGCAGTGCAAGATTTAACACAACAACCACCTCAACATTCCTCTGTAAACTGCACTCAGTATGTGCTGTATCTCTTTAACTCCACAATAAATTGCTCAGCTCATCCCAAACACCGCAAGCTCCCTACTGCCCTTTATCCTGCTGGCCCTACAAAGGGACCCACAGCAATACTCCACTGCCTTAGCAAACAGTTGGTCAAAAAGGATGGGCCAAGGTCCCACAAGCAGCCTCTGACAGTGCAAACCAGAAACTTTCACTTAGAACTTCACAGGCCCCAGACCCTGGCAGCCGAATCACAGCTACCTGGGAGCTCTGTGCTTTGCATCTTATTAAGAGGCATTTCTTCTGACTACAGACTTGCAATCTCTCCAGGTTCCGCTGCAGGCTTAAAGATATCTCATGACCCTCAATACAGCACATACTTATAGCACCATTTTTCCTTGAAAGTACCTGAATTAAGATTATTCCAGGATTCTCACCCACACAAAAAAACCTGGCAAAAATCAACTCTTTAGAAGAAAACCACTACTTCTAGGTAGAAAACAGAGCTAAGTAAATTGCATCCAAATAAAAGATAAAATGTTACAGTTTCACACCATGATGCCAATTCGCACAGCATCTTGTATACATGTTTCTAAACTCCTCTTCAGCGGAAACCCACAACCTCAGAAAAAAAAAACCAACAAAACAGCACCCCACATGTACAGCCATGGGGACTCTGCTCTCTCACAGTTCTCTCTATGTGGTGCTCTCTATCTATCTCTATCTGCAATTGTTACCCTCAGTTAAATGTGGTTTTAGAAAGAATCTCAAACAGGAACACTTCCCCAGAAACTTCCAGAATGCTGTAGGTATAGAACTGACTTTTCTTAGACTTTTCTTATGCTGCCAACAAGGGACATATAGTGAGTATTTTGATGTCACCAGCCTGCAGAGATAAACCAATGAAAGTTGTGAGAGGGGGAGGGATAAATGCCTTCTACAGATGCATGGAAAAATGATTTTATCCTGTTACCCCTGTCAAAGACACCACATTAGTTTTGCTTCATTTAACACCCATCTTCATTGACTGACTCAAACAAAGAATCTATATATGACTTACTTTTAAAGAGTAACATCTCCATATTTATGCATGGACAAATATATAGCAAATTACTCCACCATAAAAGTTCTCTGATGTTCAGAGAAGTCAATGCTTCTTCCACAATTACTGTGCTAGAGCAAAAAATGCAAAAGACCCTCATCAATTCCTGGATTTATTAATTTTGTTTCGAGGGACACTAAGCGAAAAAGCACACAGTTCATTCCCAGAAGCTAAGAACTAATGAAAGAAACTGTAAATAAACAACCTGTTCACAACACAACAGCTTTCTGCAATTAGGACAGAAAGCCAACTGGTTAAACCCAGTCTAAGAACACATTATCTTCTCTTTGGCAATATACCGATATAAACATGGAGTCTGTTTTATGTACAAAGTCTTTCCATCTTTATTGTGCTATTCACATAATGGGCTGATATTTTCAGAGGTGTCTATACTTAGCACCAAGTCACATGCTATATGAAATTACAAAGAGTAGACAGTAGTGTGTTGTAGTTGACTCTTTTGCACATCAGCACAGTGCCATCTTTCAAAGGGTTTACTGTGAAGCTGGATGGATGTCATACAGAATGAATGGTACTGCAGGGAAGTATAGGACGTGAGAAGAAAGCTTATTAACTGGTTTCCTCCAATCCCTGTTCTTTGCCTCCTCGTTCAAATGAAAGAGGTTTGGTCAGCTTTGTCCATGCTGCTTTTGATTTTCTTCTCCAGACACTATCACAGGACCAGTTCACCATTTCCAAATATCTCCAAATACACAGAACAGAAGCAGGCAGGAGAATGACTCTCTCTAGTGTTTTCTTCTGGTGGCCCCTAGGGCATAAGGACAAAGGAAAACCCACCACAGCTAAGGCACTGCTGGACCTCATTACAAAGCTGACATAGGTTTGGAGGAAGTTCTCCTCTCTCAACAGCAAATATATATTTATTCAATATTCTGTGATTCTCTAGGGCCTCTCATCTAATAATGGAAGTTAGCAAATTAAATCTTCCATCACTCCTGTCATGTAAATATCACCACCATTTCAGAGAGGGAAAAACTTTCAGAGATTTTCACAAAGGGATGCAAAACTGCAGAACTGAACTGTGAGTTCAGTGAAACCACCGCTGCTAACTTGTCACACACTTTCCACTAAATGGCCTCTTTCCTAGATCCAAGAAAGTCAGGCCCACAGGTAAGCATTTAAAAGTACCCACTACAGGAAACAGAACACTTATCAACACTGGCTTTCCACTCTAGGCACAAAGTACCTTGCAGAGATTGAGCAATGAACTCACATCTCCTCACTCTGCAGCTGCCATGAAAAGCCAGCAGATCCTCATGCCCCTCCTGATGCCAAAACCACAGCACAGCTAGTTCATCTCTTGGAGTTAAATGGCCTCACATAGCCCAGTCTGGGTTCTTGGCTGCCTGGCAACTGTTTGATAGTCCTCCAACTCCAAGCAAAATCTCACAGGTTAGACAGAAAGCCAGTCAGAGATACCATAGGGGCCTCTTACAGAAACCCAGCCATGCATGGCCCTTGGCGAGGCACCTTCCATAAAAACATGGACAAACACCGCAAAGTCCACACCTGACCCTTTCCTGAGCCATGATAAGCTTCACAGCAGCTATTTTGATGCACAGTGAACCACTGTGTTTTCAAAATTAATCAATGAAATGTTTTAGCCACGAAATACAGCTGCAATTTCCTTATTCATCCCTAAGAAAGGAGAGAAATGGCAAAAAGCGGTTGCCCAAGATAAATGTTAACATCATTCCCTTTTCTCCATGGTTTTAAAAGCTAAAATTTTAATTAAGTGCCAACTCATGTGTTTGCTGGATATCTGAATTACATCCTTCTGGAAGTCCTGTAAGCTACCTGCATCATAAGGTATAAGCACCAATAAGTTTCACCTTTGTTGCTGAGAAACAAATGGTCTCAAGAAAGAAAATGAGTAACTAAAACGCCTCCATTGTTTCTAACAACTCATTTTAAACAATGCCACCAAGTTAACAGGCATCACCGACTGAGCAGCTGTGAAGAAGCATACCCAAGACATCCCAAAACTCTATACACTACCCTGCAAGCTCCTTCCTGCTATGAAGGGTGGGCTGAGGCCAGGCATCGAAAAGCATGGAAACCTCCTGCTGCCTGCTCCCCTTACGCCATACCAGCACCTCACCCGAGCTTAGGCCACATGTGCTTGCCCTACTGTATCTTAATTCTGTGGTATGGGGTCTGAACTCTGAAAATACATGAGGAAAACAGGTTCTTTTGCTTTCAGATCCACCACTTAAAAATATGAATGTGTCCCTGTACACGCAACTGACTGAAGCCCCTTTGATGCACCAGCATCAGCTTTATCAAGCTCTCTGTGCAGATGAGTGCCCATCTATCATAGGCAGCTCGGCCCCAAAGCCATCAGTGCACTCCTTCTGAAGAACACCAGGAAAAGGGACGCAAGATTTCTGCCTCTGCAAACTCCCCAAGCCATCAAGAGAAGCCCGGCACGTAAGCAGACAGGAACGAATACATGAGAAGCTTACTTCATTTGAGATAGAGGAAAGAACAGCGTTTTTAAAAATTAAATGCTTTCAGTGATCATCTACAACGTGCACCAAGCATTCAACACGAGCCAAACAAAATTGACTGGCAGGACTTATTAGTATGCAGACTCTTCATAGCATGAAAGGGACAGATTTTGATTTTTTCTCAACTATGAGATGCTCTGCTGAGGATTTACAGCAAACACAAGAAAAAAGAAAAGCACACATTCTCATGGCCAATGTTCCACATCCCAAACATAATAGTGAGAGGTTTTTCCTCCTTTGAAGAAGTTGAATCTCATCCAGCAAATGACAGAAACCTCTGGCAATACAAGATCGTGTGGAGAAATCATTTAAGCAGACCGAAAGAAAGAGGCCAAGTCAGAAGACCTCCACTCAAAACAACATCGTGTCCTGCGCTCCCTCTCCTTCTAACATTGATGGGGAAATCACCACAAGTATGTTTGTGGCATCGTGGCATAAAATACTAAAAAAAAATTAAAAAACGATTCTAAATTATGTACGTATCTTTTTTACTTTGTATTATTTTTCCTTAGTAGAATACAGCTCATATACTTTCAAGAATAAAAATACGACAATAATTGCAAGCTGCATCAGATGTCCAGCTTCCTGAACTTTACTGTGAACCTTAAGAGGCTTTACTCTGTACTAGCAAGAAACTATTACAGAAGAACACTGGAGAAAAAACTAAAAAACATGAGCCAAGTGCAGTCTGGCAGCTTAAAATTAGAAGAGAAATAAAAAGAACCCCAAATTTATTATTTATCTCATGATTAATTTTCATCCAATCTTGTGATTTTCTGGGGATTGGCATGATTTAACATTTAGAGTTGGCAATAGAGCATACCATACAAATATATAACAATAAAGAGACCAATTCAAGTTTACTGTGGGGACTATAACTTTGACTGGCCTGACATCTGCACATTTAAACATCTCAGCCATAACATCACAGTGTTCAATGCCAGAACATTACGTACCTGTCATAGGCTAGTAAAAATGATTCTGTAAGTCTAAACCCTGTTTACACAGGCAAGAAAGAACTATGTACAGTTCTAGTCACCATTTGTGATATATTTTCATTATATTTAAAAAATACTAAAAAAGAAAGTTACACACATCTTCTCTTGACACAGAGCTAGTATGTCCCCCACTACACTTAACTACCACATTTGTGTCACCACTACGATAAAGAATAATAAGGAAAAAATTTGTTGTAAATATTACTTCGAGGTAACAGTAGAACATGAAATTATCAACTTGAACCAAGACAAAACCTGTAAAAATACACCTATGAACAGAGACACTGACTCTTAGAAACACCTAATATTTTTACATTTTAAAATAAAGACTACTTTCTCATTTAAACCTTCAATTTATTTTATAGAATTGCATTTCTGGAGTATGGATAGGTACAGCTTCAAGTGTACTGTCACCTGTTACTTAGTGCAAGCATCAGTTTATACTTCCCAAGTTTCACATTATCATCTTTTCTCTGTTCCCTTTGTGCCTTGTGGGTAAATAGGTTTTCTGAAAATCAGTGGCAACAGACGTGCTCAATCTGCAGACAGCAGCAGAAGTGACTTCCAACAATTATAACTCCTCTGTTCAATAGCCGGCACACATCCGTGACAGACTTGGTGCTCTGTTGTATTCTCACAAATTTCTACAAACGACAGGCTGCCTCTTATTAAAAAAATCAAAATACCAATAAGGCCAAATTGCTAATTCTCAATATAGGTAGTATTATGTGTAAAAATAAAAAAAATTCTGTTTCTCTACATATGCTGCGACAGACTGGAGGGTATCACCCGTACTGTACCCTGAAGAGAAAAAACAGAATCTCTGCCCTGAGAAGCCTCCAGTCACGATTATTTCACATCCTTGAACCTTCATGCTAAAAGTTATTTATTTCAGTTGCAGAACCAAGCAGCCAAAGATTTTCAAGCTAGATTTACAGTCGCCTCTGCAGCCTTAATTTTACTTTCCTAATGTCTATTTTGTGCAGTGAAAGAGGTCCTCTAGGAAAAGCGATAATGAGATCAGTGAGTGTATAAGCAAGACCTGCAGCACGCTGCAGACACACAATGGGGCAGGATCAAACTAACATACACACTGTAAAGCCTGAGCATCCTAGCACCCACGCTTTGAAACCTCTCCACTAATTAATGGTTTTTTTTCTCTCTTTTTTAATGACCTCGGCACTTATTTTTTTTACCCCTGAAAGGAAGGCAAATCTCATTGTACAGTATGCTGCAACCGCAATTACACATGAAACGGTGACATCGCTCCTCACTCCTCTAGCTCTGACTGCTCAGCACGAGCCTCGCAGTGTAGCTGTGCCTGAAGCTGTGCTAGCTGTCCAGGAGCAAGATCCCCCTCACCATCCTCCACCTCCACAGCACCTAGGGGCTACCCGTCACAACAAAATCCCTGACTGCAAACAGTAAAGGTGACACTTTCTTGCAAGGGGAAAAAAAAAAACAAACACACACAAAAAAACCCCACAAAAACAAACAAAAAAGCCACAAATTTCTGTGAGAATTTTTGATACCACAAAAGTGTTAGGCAACCCTAGCCATAGGGTCACCTTTGGCTTCCCCAGTAACTACAAGTATGCCCATAAACTAACACAGACAGTGAGGCAGTATTGCAGCAGCTAGGATCTTTCAAAGGCAGAGAAACGCTTTTATGTGTAAGCAAATGCGAGGACAGCCTTCTGCAAGGAAAAACAGAATGTATGACTTAATTTTAAAGTTTGCTCAGCATGTTTTGTGCTACTTCCTATGTCTTAAGCATCTGTCTGAATTGGCAAAACAAGTGGGTGAATATGATATTTTCGTTTCCTTGTGTATGGCAAAATAAGGATGAAATGCAGACTCTCATCCTAATATACATTATTCTGAAATTGAAGGGGGTAAGCTTACTTCAACAGTAACAACACAGAGAAGCGCAAACAACAAACTGAGTAAATTAACATGTCCTCCCCACAGAAAGCTTGTCCAACATCTGTGTCAGGGAAAAAAACATCTTGCTTAAGAATTAAGTCATTAATACAAAGCAAGAGGTTTCTGGTTTAACTGCAGAACAGCATGTTTCTTAAGTTTTCATAAGCTTGTAAGCTGTTCCACTGGCTTCAGAGGTTAAATAACCTAAAACTCAGACAAAAAAGCCTCAACAGTCAAACGGATTTGACAATCTCTT
>NW_024884833.1:10727752-10732752 GCF_019232065.1 Centrocercus urophasianus | reverse complement strand
TCTGTGGCTGGGAGCAGCCAAGAAGAACAGAAGCTTTAACAGAAAAATACACAAAGGTTTCAAATATCAGGGCCACCAATTACTAGGGTACTTCCAAGGACTCCAGGGAGTCCTGCTCTTGAACCCTTTGAGACGCAAATCTAGTAAGTGAATAAGCCTAACCTGATCTCAAGAACTCGGCCCAATTACGCCGAAGGGCAACTTCACCGCATTATTGCCGGCTTTCCATTACAAGGGCATCCAGCAGTACATCTGGAAAGAACCTAAGAGGAACCAAAGCTGTCTGCCCACAAAAACAAATAAAGACAGATGTGCTAAAGTGAAAAAAAAAAGAAAAAAAAAAGGAAGAAAATATAATAAGTAGGTGGTTTGCAGGGCTGTCTGTATTTCATAATGTGATAAACTGCCCTCAGGATTTTTGATATGATTGAGTTTAGAAAGCTGGGGGGGGAAAGAGGAATAGAGGAAGAAAAAAAGAAGAGTGAATCGCTCAATTTCAGGCGAGGAAAATTCAAAGATCTGAGAGGAAGAAAAGGGAATTTAAAGTGGAATTTAAAAAAGATTCACGCACATCAAATGAAACAATCAACTCCCTATATACACAAAATTGGGCCCCCACGCTGCCATCACAAAGCAAAATGGGAAATATGTTGCATTTGCAGTAGCAAGAGCAGAAAGGGAAAAAAACACTGTGGGAAGAGCAGAGGAGACACGAAGATACAAACGAATATCAGATTTAGGAATGATAGCAAGTGAGTTTCATAGCCGCAGCTGATTTGAATCAACATCTGACAAAATATTTAAGTGTTTTGCATGAGAGTAGACTACTTGAACTACTAATTCAAACAGACTGAGCAGTACTGGAAAAGGGTGTTTAATTAAAACTTGGGTCCTTTGTCATCCTCATATTTAGCTGAAGCTAGGGACTTAATTTTTTTCAGAATATCATTGACATCTCCATTGCCGTAATCATACACAGTTTCTGAAGCATTTAGAAATTAAAAATTAAAATCAGTTTTAAGTGAGTTTCCCCTACGTCAAACAAACTAATTACACATTTTACTTGCAAGCCAATACTGTCCCACATCATTTTGCATGGTTAGTTGAAGTCTACATACAACTAATTGCTGTACGTACAAAGCACCCAGAAATATAAACAAGTCTAACTGCAATAGCCGCTCTCAAACACAAGTAAGAATACACTACGTAGGTGGCCTGCAGAGACTCTGGACTGGGTGAATTGTTCTTGTGCATGACACCAACTCTGCTTTTCAGACAGGACCCAGCCAGCCCAGCTGTTCCGCCACCCTACATCTTCCACCCCACAGCATTACAGGGCCTGGCTGCAAGCCAGGCATTGCACTCACGCTCCACAGGTCTATGCCGGGCTTCCAGAGCTCTGCAGCGTCACAGGCAAACCACTCCAAGGACAGAAAACCCTCTGCCTTTGTACTAGCCTACCATCTAACATCAATGGCCTTCATCAGTACTGGAAGTACTGGAGTGCTAACGGGACACAAAATATAACAAACACGAAAAAAAAAAAATCTGAATTCAGTTTGTTCTCACTGAGATAAAGGAATTCTATTTCCACAACCCAGAGAAGTTCCACATCCACTACTTAGATTAGGAACACATACAAGCCAATTGTCAGACGGTGTTTCTTCTCCCATTCAACCATTTATTTCTGTCATTCACCCTTTCCAGCAACATGGGTGAACTGCTCAACCGTTTGCTAAAATGAGTTGTCAGTATTAAACTCCACCATATTAAAAGTTCTCTCGCTGGAAAAGAGGTCAGATGTTTAATTCATTCTCCTCCAGAGAAGGTTAAAAACACACATTACTGAATAAGAAATTCTGATTTACACTGCCATGCTCCATACCAGTAATCTCCTGCTAATCTCAGCCTAAGTGCTAGACTTCAAGGCATAGAACCAAGCGAAACATCACCCTTCTGGAAAGCTCCTTTACCCTTTCGTGTTTGACGTGCTGAGACACTTGCTTTTTGAGAAGGGTGCTGGTAGGCAACCTGAGGCAGACAGCAACATGGCTGCACACTGATTGCCGCTGTAGCTCCAGCTTAAAACAGCCCCAGTTAACTGAGAATGAGCCCTTTCCACACCCAAACACATGTCCCTTGACACCCGATATGCATTCACAATGCAGCAATCACTCCAAAAAGGCAGCCCCAGCAGCACAAGGCCAAGGTGACTCAGGGTTGGTTGCGCCCGTCTTACCCTGTACACAATGTGCTCCATATAGCCAAACACAGGGGGTGTCCGGGCCAGCAAGGAGCACACAAAATTTCCTGCACACTTCAGCATGCAATTAAGGCAACTTGCACATAACAGACATCTGGTTAAGGCTGATGGGAGAAATTACAGTGAGCGTTCTTACACAAAGCAAAATATTTACCTACCTGTTTATGCATTTCTATATTCAGCCCATAGGACATCTCATAATACTAAGAAAGAAGAAAACGACTGTTAGACCTTACAATTTATAACAGCCATTCCAAAATTTGCTCTGACTCAGACATCATCCGTACAAAGACAGAGACCCAGAAATGTTTACTAGCCAGGAGAGCTCCTGGAATTTGACAGCATGTCGCAGTTGCCCATTTTTCTTGCTTTTTATTTTATCTATGTCACTTCTTGGCAAATCTACAAAGGATGGCTATAGAACAAGCAAAAAAAACAGACAACAAAAAAATAATGAAAAGTAATCACAGCCAGAGTTACAGATTAGAAGCAGAAAAGCACATAGAGAACGCTCAAGATTTTATTCCCTAGCACACATGAAAGATGCCAAAAAAAAAAAAAAGCTTGAAGTGCCTGAAGCCAGACAGACGTATAAATCAGCAGACAACTCAACGAACAGTTATTCGATATTTTAAATTAAAAACACAAAAAAGCTGTGACTGGATGGCAGGGATGAAAAGAAGGCAGAAGCACATCGGCCAGAGAGTCAGGCAGACATGCCACTCCGACATCCCCCATCACAGGGAGTAGGGTCAGCGTGCAGCTCAGTGGCACACCATACTCAGGACTTAAGCAAATCAAGCATGAAAAAGACAAATGCAAGCCTTAACATATGCCTGTGCTCCTGGTTAAGAATTTTTCAAGGTTATTTACTCTTTTTTTGTGGATACCGAGGTGTTATTTGTCAGGTACATATAGAAAGCAGCTAATCCTTTGTAGATGTACAAGGTAGCGGGCAGCACAGACTCCTCAGAGTCAACACAATCCATCATGCAATTATGTGCAGGGAGACATTTTCCTGCGCGCCTCACTTGGCCACACAGTCCATAGCCCTCTAAGAAACTCCTCACACTCAAAGCCCCACCATTCCCAGTTCAGTAGAGCAATGAACAGCAGCACAGGAACAACAGCTCTTCTAAGGCAGGAGGCTTTGGGCCACAGATATACCTAAACAACTCTGAACACAGTACGGGGGGAAAGCGGGGGATGGAAATAAAAGCATTACCCCAGAGCACTTTATGACAGCAGAGGGAAACCAGCAGGAATAACCACATTATCCCCAGAAGCACTGCTGGAGTTGCAAGGGATGTGCCAGCATGGTGAGGACACATCCTCCGTTGCTCGGGACATTAAGCGGCAGATTTTGCACACAGTATGGCTGCTGCAAAGAAGTTACAAGCCCTGAACTAAGAACTAGCGATGGGAGCACTGATGCAGCCTCACAGCAGCAGCACTCGCTGTCATCTCTCTGCTTGCCTCCAGCAACCTGAGTGCATCTTGGTCTCAGCACACCGCGCTCACAGATGCTCTAACTGCTCTGCAGCTCACTTACCATGACATAATGCCGCTGCATCTCTGTCTTCTCGCTGGCCAGCTTCTCACATTCTAGCTTTAAACTGTGCAAGACACAAGAAAAGCATGGGTGCTTCATCACGCCAACCAATACCCCCCCACACTCGGGGTTTCCCCTTCCCAGCGCTTCCCCACGTGCAGACAGACAGAGGTAAGTCCCGGCTCCTGCCCAGGGCTCCGAGGGGAGATCCGCGATCCCTCCCGAAAGAGAAAAAACCCTCCTCACTCCCGTGTAGCTGTTCCCGGACGAAAAGAGACAGGGAAAGCACCGCACACAGTCTCGCACCTATGGCGGTAAGCCTGAGGAGTCACAAAACAAACCCGCGGTTTGGTTAGGGAAGTTTTTGTTTCCACGAGTTTTATGAACACCTTCCACTTCGTTCGGAGCAAAAGTACATCCACACTCCGAGGACACAAAAGTTACCGCGCTTTCGTCGGGGGGTTTACATTGCCGGGTGGCAGAAGGGCAGAGAGCTGCTGCGGGGCAGCGCGGGGCACGGACAGCTTCGGTGCGGCGCGAGAGGGGCAGGGCCCGGCCGCTCCCCGCGCCCACCCGAGAAGGCACAGACGAAGGACAGCACGGCCACCCCACGGCAAGCGCCGGGCAGCGTTACCTGTGGTACTGCGCCTGCAGGAACTGGAACTCCTCCTTAATCCGATCGCAGGACTCGGAGATGGTGAATTTAAAGGGCTGCGCTGGCTGGTGCGGAGCCTGCAAGCAAGCGACACGGTCGTTCCACCGCCCCTCGGTCGCTCCGCGCCCCCCGGCCCCGTGCTCTCCGACATGGCCTCGGGGGTTTCGGGGAGCGGGGGTGCCGCCCGCCGGGACCCGGGAGGGCCGCGCGGGGCAGCAACTCGGGGCGGAGGCGGCGGACAACAATAAGAAAATGGCTCCAACTCGGCGGGCCGCGCCGCACTCACCGGGTGCCGGGTCTGCGGGTACATCTTGCTCAGGTCGCGGATCATCCACGCCGCTTCGGGGGGCGCTGGCGGCCGCGCTCAGGGCTCAGCGCTCAGCGCTAGGGCGCTGCGACAACAAGGGGCGCCCCGGCCCCGCCGCCCCGGGGCTGGCGGGGCACCCCGGGTGGCAGCGGCAGCGGTAGCGAGGCGCGGCGGCGTCCCCGGAGCCCGGGGGCCGCTGCCACATCCCCCGGGGGCGGGCGGC
>NW_024884833.1:10681332-10727386 GCF_019232065.1 Centrocercus urophasianus | reverse complement strand
ACAAAAACGGTACGGTCCGCGCAGTTTTATTTGTATTTTGATTTCTGGTTCTCCTCCGCCTGTCCAAACTCCGGGAAGCGGCAGCAGCGCGTACAGAGCGCCGTGCTCGGCCGTGCTCGGCCGTGCTCGGCCCGGCCCGGCCCACACTGCCCTGCCCAACCCTGCCCTGCGCCCGGCGCCACCGCTCCTCGCCGCTCCCACCGCACGCTCTGCCGAGGTGACTCCTTTGACCAAATTTAGCAGCGCCTCGTCATTAACATTCTGATACATATTCACAGCGGCCGGAAGGCCACCGCCCGCGGGGCACCCTGGGAGCAGTAGTCCTCTCGGGAGGCTGCCTCCCCGCCCCTCGCGCGCGCGCCTCCGCCCGCCGGACTTCCCCTCCCGTCGGGCACCGCGGCGCTTCCCGCCCCTCTCGCGCGCCCCCCTTCTCGCTCTGCCCACGAAGGGCGTCGCCGGCGACCAATCAGCGGCGCCCTCGCGTTAATCGCTGTTCTGTATTAATGCCCATCATTTCGCCGCTGACAAATGAGCACAGGGGCTCTGAGATAGAGGGCGGGGGGGGGGGGTGGTCCCCACGTGGGAACCTGACGCCTCGCGGGCCCGCGACCAATCAGGCGGCAGCCCGGGCTTCTCATCTTCTGTTTCCCCGCCGCCTGAGGCGGAGCTTTGAGATCGCCGCCGTTCCATAGCGCCGGCGTTCGAACAGGGGAAACATTTGTTCAGCTGTCAATCAAAGTAACGTGGGCTGGTGTCGGCTGCCGCGCTGCTGCTCCCGCCGCGTCCTGCGCGCGGGGTGGCGGCGCGGCGGGAGCGGGGACCGGGGAGTTGTGGGGTGGAAGTGGGGGTGCGGGAGGGGCGGCCCTGCCCCCGCCCAACCCGGCGGCAGCCGCCTGACCGTGCCCGCCGAGAGGGCCGCGCGCTAACGAGGGGCGGCGGCGCCTGAGGGCGGTGAGGGCGAGCCCCGCCGGGCGGGCGGCGCGCACCGATCGCAGAGTTGCCGGGGCCGCGGAGCTCCGCGCCGGGCTGAGGCGGGTGGTGCTGCCCTCCCGCGGGGCTGGTGCGGCAGCCTCAAGTGGTGCGGGACTGGCGAAGGCCTCTGCCCCGCGTTCGGCGGGTCACCGCGCGGACAGAATGCTGTCAGATACCGTGGTCTAGCGTCACGCGCTGCTCGCCGCCGTCTTGTTTTTCTCCTCTACCCCGCAACGTGGCCGCGGCAGGCGGAGATGGGTCATGTTTGTAGTTGCCGAACGTGACATAATTTAAGTCTTCTTCCTGCCGGCTGTACTTAAGGGACAAAATCTGCTCTTGGAAGTGGCTCCGGTGAAAGGATGTTATTCTCAGCTTCTCTCAAGAGTGAGGCTTAAAGATCTGACCTTTACACGATACATTCTGAAGATATGTTGGCATTCAGAGAGGGCATTTTCTGTCAGTATCCAATGGGCAAAGGATTGCTGGATCCAAGGGCCAGGGTTTTGCAGGTACAATAAGAGTGTCTATAAAATACCTGTGAGAAGGACTGCATCTGGATCTGAGGAACCGCTCGGCCGTGGTCTCATCACCTTCTGTGGGCTGCAGGCCTCAGGAAATGCGCCCCTGGCGCCGCCCATCACATCTCAGCACTCAGACACTGCAACAGGGGAGCCTCATTTCCCAGAGAACAACGATGCTGTGCCGAGTGGTGCTGTGTCCTAAAAGGACCCTTTGGCAGCTTTCTGCCAAGCCCCGTTGCAGACAATGCCATGCACTAATGCACATGCGAGCGATAGGCTCGGAATTTTTCCCTGTCTGCACCTGTCATGCTTGAATTTGCCTTCAAGCAGTTTGTATTCCTGATGAGCAGGAGTTTAAACCTGCATACAAAATAGATGCGGTTTAGTCACGTCATTCTCATTGCCTGTTTTCCAAATCTGTAGTCTCAAAACTTTCAGTCGGCAATTAATGCTCTAATAATGGTAGCTAAATTACACATAGCTAGTAGCTAGTCTGCTAGTAGCAGAATCTCTTTACCATTCCTGGTGCCCTGGATGAGGCCTGCAGCTGTGGAGCAGCCCAAGGTCTTGACGGAACATTCCACGATGGTTGTACTTTGCTCACCCAACCTCTGAAGGCTGGTCCAGTGCTCAGGGCCGCTGGGTGCTGGAGCAGAGTGAGAGTGGTGACAGCATCTGTCTACCTGTTGGAGGTGGTGATGGCATCAGTCTTCCACCAGGGTTCAGGAGATGCGGGACAGAGACTTGTCTTTCTGTTTTGAAGTAGAGTGTGTAACCAGGCTCTGCTTCCAATATGGTGCTTGCTAACTGACCACTATGTGTTTTGTGGTGAGTGATTCTGAAGCCATTTTTGTCTATAATAAATCATTGAGGAAAGGGACCAAAATATATCCTTTCCGCATTTTGTTTTTCTATGACCAAAAATACATCATTAAGCATTTAAATACTCCCTTCTTCTTTGTCACAGAATTCATTTCCACTGGAATGTTCACATTTGCAGGGATTACAATAGGTGCTCCAGTGGGTATTAGGTCTCTAAATATCTTCTGAAGATACAGAGGTAAAACACGTGCCTAATTGTGAAAAGAACGCTTTGCATATATCTAAAGCTCCCTGCACCAAAAAATACTTTTAAAAGCTTGGTTGTGAGTGTTGTTCACTAGTCACTGCTGCTCTTTCATCTCCTCTGAAATGGAGGATGTTCATGTGCACCAAGATCAGGTCTTGACTTTCAGAAGTATGACTGCACAGTCTATAAATGCCTGTCACCCGGGTGCTCAAAAGCTTCTCGAGAGTAGAACTGTTATGGGGTTCTGCAGGGCTGTATGCATCTCTGGAAATACGATGAGCAGATTCAGCATGTAATTTTAGGATCAGATCCTCAAGATGGAGAAGGACTAATCCAGTTATAAAATAAATACTCTGTCTGAAGAAACTGAATTCTGAAAATAACAGCAGGGTTTTTTGTTCTCTTAGCCCTGTCTTAGATTTGCTGGTCTGAAAGAAAAGGTATTCAACACCTTAGCAGACAAACGTATGCAGCTTTTCTGACAAAGCAGTCCCTTTTCTTTTGGAGGGCGCTTTGCCAGTGATGTTCAGATAAGCTTCAGCACTGTTCACTCTCGTTTGCCCATTAGTCTTCAGTGAATTTATGTCACTCAAGGAAGGGCAGAACTAGGTTTGCTCAGCTCTAGCAAAATATGTATGTGCATACTTAACTCTTTATGGAACAGATCAGTGGGGTTTTGCACAGTTCTGCAATGTTCTGCAAGAGCCACAAAACTCAGAACTTTAAGAGAAAGTGCTTGCCAATTTTAAGTGATGTAAATTAAGATTGGAATGTCAATGTCATTCTATTTTCCTGTCTTCTGTCACTTCTGACACAGCCTTGATGGATCTTTAAATATAGGTGGTTTTGTATTTAAAGTTACTTGTTTTTTCCTTCTTTTATTAAAAAAAAATCTTTTATGGTAGGTTATATAACCCTGTACTATTATTTAGCAAGTAGAGAAAGTAGTTTTTAAATGTTTTACACATCTTGCTAAAGATTTCTCATAAGTGAATCAACTGCAAGAAATATTTAGGCAGCTTTATAGGCACAGTAAGTGTATTGAGTTTTAACCGGTGTAAAAAACCCTCATGAAATATCACATACTAATTTGGGGTTGCAAAATATCTCATCCATTGTTTTCTGCTATGAACTAGTTATTTCAGTCATATTAATTCAGAGCTGATCTGCTTTTATTTACATACAAAGTCAAAGATCGAAACTGAGTAGAACAGAGTCTATGTATGTTTATGTGTATATCACAGGATAGGTAAGAAAGACGTTCTATTGTCCAGCTGAAATTTTCTAACCTACTCTCTGGTGATCTTTGTGCTGTTGAGCCATGGCTTTAATACTAAGACTTAACAGTGCCAGAGAACCTTTAATAACAAGTGCAATTCTGAGGCCATTTTTATGTAATACTACAGATTTCCTCTTTGGAATGACTGTAGCTGACTGTAGTTGTGCCTAGTACTGCAACTTATTACAGTTTATTTTGGAACTGTGCTACTAGGTCACCGTGCTTTATCAGCTGTGTTCTCACAAGTACACATGCACATACACACACATTCACAAAAATAAAGGTGTTAAACTCTTTGATGAATCAGTCAGTTCAGAATGCCTTGTACTAGTTCCTACGTTAGTTTACTTAACTTCACTCTGTAACAAACATTCAAAAAGATAAATGCAGGGAGATTTTCTGTTGAATTGGCACTAAGTTCTCTCTGCTTAAAACTTTTAATTATGGTGTTAAGCCAGGTTTTACAGGTAGAAGAATGTGACAGCATGACACCTGTTTTGCATTCTTCTGTTTTACAAGCGCTACCAAGTGACCTTGTCTCAGTATGGTTTTAAAATGATCACTGTAGACAACTTTCTAAATTAGTCGTTACTGACCTTAGGGGTATGTTGTAGTTAATAAGCACATTAGGAGAATTTATGATACTGTATGTACTATCATGATTTTTTGGATTCATGGTCTTACTTTGTTGAGGGTTTTTTTTTTTCTGCAGGCTTGCTTGTTCCATTTCATTCAGACTTAGTGCAATGACGCTATTCAGCTCACAGGAAACTCACTTGGGATCAGGAAAATCTCTGTTAAAGTTCACAGAAGTTTTATCTTCAGGAAAGATAGTGTTTTAGAGCCCATCATATGCTGGATTTGCAGACTTAGGCAGTGCAGAATGTTTAAGGCAGATACTTGAAATTAGAGTACTTTTTCCTGGGTGATGTTCCCTTTCTCATTGAAATATGTGAATAAGCAGTAAGGATTTTATTTTTTTCCTGTGGCAAACCCTGGCAAATTCTTTGGGAAATAAACTCACTTCACTCATAGAACTCTTGCAAAATCCTGTGCATCGTTAAGCTTCACTTGCACCTTATTAGCAAGGTAAAAGTACTGCCTATTCACCCCTTGCTTTCTGTAAGGCAGTGACTTAGTCTTAAGACTCACCTGCAGTATTTGAGCATCCACAAGGCTGTGTTCTCCTAACTTGTATCGACATTCTTATAACATGCTTATAATAAACACGAATCAATTATGATATGACATCATCTGAGAAAGGTGGCCCTAAACCAAGTATTTTGACGCTGTTACCGCACAATCACATCTCAGCTAAGTAAAAATTACAACCCTGACAAGAATGCAACAATATTTCTTAGTGTATTTTATTCCCAGAACCCTTGTTAATCTCAGTAAAGTCCATCAGTTCCTTTTCAGCATTTGATCCAGTTTTTTCTTGGTTTCCAAATAATTGATCATGTTGTTTCACTGGTAAATATATGAGCTAAGTGGCAAAATCACAGTTAAAGTGAGGAAGAAGTCACCCACTCAAATGGCAGAACCCCGCATGCATTCACCCCCAAGATAAGAACAAAATTATCCATCCACAAGTGATGACTTCCTAATAAAAATGTGGCTTGCCGTCTTCTCTAACCATGTTTCAGTGCTTAATACAACATTAAGAATCTGCTAACAGTATTTCAAGATAGGGAGAATGAACTTGGCATGCTTTCTTGCAACTGAAGATGTGCTCCATGGTCCCGCAGGTGAAGTTCCCCCAACCCTCGCAACACCATTAATGAAAGTCACTTTTCAGCCTCTGACACCAATTAAGTATTGAATAAATATAATTCTTTAAGTCCTTAACTCAAGATTTCTCAGGTGCAATGAATACTCTTCTGCATTTTTTCAAAACATTAGCTTTTGAAAAGTACATACTATATTGAAAAGGATTTTTTTTCCCCCACACAATATTGATAAAGAGAAAGTACCACTGTTTGGAAATAAACATTCTGAAATCATTTCAAACCACATACCTTTTAATGCAAGAAAACTACATAAACCAGTTCAGTTTTACAACTGAAAGATGCATTAAGTAATATACAGAGAGCTGTACTGAAAGACATCAAAATAAAGAACAGTAATCAAAAATGACCATAATATTCGTCTAGAATATCGTGTAGGTTGCTCTGAAAGTAATGCCTCCTATTTCTTTACATGGAAACTGCAACAGTTATAAAGAGCATAACAACAATATTTGATAGAGCAATTTCTTGGCCACAAAACAGTACTTCTAAACACTGTCACCACTGTTAGCTATGCATTTTTGCCAGCCATGAACAAAACCCTGCACACCACTCTTGTAAAAATCTGCACTGGTGAGTTGACCCACTGTTGCTGTCGCCACTGCTGAAATAGACCATCCACCATCTCACTGTTTGATCTCTGAAAACGTTCAGCAGGTGTTCATGAATGTCAGTGGGTGCAATTTTTTCTGCATTTCTTATATAGACAGTACTAGAATATTAGTTCATTGCTTTTGTATGACTATATTAACATTTACTTAGCTTTGTAAATATGGATAAACTGAGCAGCACATAAATATTTTCTGGGGTAGAATTTAATGAAAACATTTTGAACCAAGTTTCAGAATATAAATAAGATTCTGAACTTCTCTTTTTCACATTATATAATGCAGATTTCCTTGTTGCTCTGAAAGGACAAGGACTCCGTTTCTCTTTTAATTTGCAGTCATATACTGATGTTGACTTCTGTGCTGTTACTGTTCTGCAGACTCAGCAAGCAATGTGAATTAGAAGTTTAGATACTGTGTGTTGTGAAACAGTTTTATTGTCTTTGGAACTTCCTTAGGAGCAGCGTACATGACTAAGATATACACACCTCTTTTAATAGCCATATCTAGTAGCAGATTAATGTGTTCAGCAGAGAATGATTTTAAAAAAAAAAAAAAACAAAAAAACCTTCTCTGTGTATTTATTCTTCTGAAACAATGGAAAGCTGTAATTCAGCAGCAGTGCATTTTCATCTGATGAACAGCTGAGGTTTTACTCAAAATACACATTTCATTCCTGTGGAACAGGAGGAATAATTCCTTTCTAGTTTTTATTCAGAATTAAAATAATAGAAATAAAGTGTTTCAAATACATTTGTGAGTCACAGTGTAAACGTCCTGCTATCTTACTAGAGTGCAGACAGTTTTGAACTTTTAGTGTATTTCAGCGCTGAAAATTTTAAATACTGAATGGATTTCGAGAACCTCTGAATGCATTCTGCTGCTGTTTCTGTGTAATGGATTGACACACAGCGACCCTAAATAAGACATGTAAATTTGTGTGGTGTCAGCAGTCATTTCATCCAAAAAAATGGTCAGCATTAGGCTTTTATGAATTATACACATATTTCAGGGCGATGTGAAAAATACTGTCAAGTCATCAAATTGTGTCAAAGCAGCATGTGAGAATGAGGTTGACTTTCTGTTCTCCCTGTTCCTCTGAGTCCAGAGATCTGAAGGCTAAATTCTCCTGGCATCATAATATCCCCACATTTCAGTCTTGTCTTTCTTGTCTGCTGTATACTTTTCTACCCTTGTAGCAGAGAAAATCAGAGAAAAGTCCAGAGTGTTTTCAGAGATGGAGAGCAGCTATAAATCTCCTGGAGTGGGACAAAAGGGGTTCTGGAAGAGATGAATATCTGTCCTCTGTTCTAGATGTGTACATTTGTAGGAAGGGTTACAGGCCTGCTCTTGTTGAAATTTGAGTGCAGATGTGAAATTCTCTTTACTGGAGGCTGGTGAGCAGACCTTTAAAATCCACAGTTACAGGAAGTAAAGGTAAAATGATTGTTGTTTGGAGGACTGTTTTTGTTGGTGTAACTGGTATAGTGTAGTCATCCTCACACCAAGTACTCAGGTATCAGCAGTTCTTTAACCCACACCTGTCTCAAAGGCAAACAGTGAAGTTTTGCTTCTGATAACTAATCCCTGTTGATAAAGCAATCTCACAAAGGCAGAAAGTTTACTTAAGGTAACAGTGAATGGGGATTTACTCTCTGATTGCTCGTAGCTCAAGTGAAGTGAGCTTTATTTCAGGTTTAATGACGCTGCTTTAGATGAATACTGGTATAAAAGACAGAACACCAATGAGAAAGTTGATTTGGGAAATAAACTTGAGCAATCAAATCTCCTGTTTCCTAAACAACATGCAAGTTACACTAGGTCGAACTGGATGGGAGGTGGCTGAAAACAAAACAGGGAGTAGACTACTAAACAAACTTTTTTTTTTCTTCCCGTAAGAATTGAAACAGTGCATGCCATAGCAGAGTCCTTATTAGAAAAAGGAGGGGTTGTGTAAACCTGAATATAGTCAATGAAACAGCACCCCCTTTAACAACAGTCAGTCACTTCCTGCAATCAAACCCATGCTAGCATGTGGCCTGTGCAAATAAAAATTACTGGACCAGAGCCAAACAAGAACGAGTAATTGATAATGTGTTTTTTCAGAACCCACCCATCCATCAAATGTGTCACTCCTCCATAACACTTTATTGCCCCTTGTGAAGAAAGGACTTTAAAATTCATCGTGTGCACTTAAAAACAAAGTGTCCTTGTCCTGGTTTATAATGATTCTCTTTTAGATTGGGTTTGTTTTGTTATTTAATTACATTCTCTTCTATCTTGCATTTTTGTACAGATAGTCGCTGGAAATTTCTGCTGCCCTTAAACAAAGAATCTTTTGTGCTGTATCAGCCTGCATTTCCCTTGGATTGTGTTGTGCTGGTGTCTTTTCACTGACTTCAGCACTGGAGTATTGTAGTCATAGCTTCACTAAGTAGACTGTAACAAACAGATTCATCGGCCCTTTTTCTGTGCTGCATCTTCTTAACTGATCTGTGGGAAATGCTCTTTACATTGTTAGGGCATATGCGCTATTACAAACAATAAATTAACCTTAGCTGGAGGGGGCTTTGAGACTCTTATGAGTTACTCAGCAGAAAACATTTTATAAAAGCTTTCTACCTACCAAATATCAATATTGTTATAATATGCTGTACCTGTTTTCTGCACTGACCTCTTACTATTATATTTATTGAACAGGTATTATGTATGAAGCTGTATAATTTCTCATTGCAAGAAAACAACAGAAAGATAATACTAGATTGAATTCAGAATTTTCTCTTTTCCTCAAAATTAAAGGACAACAGTGTGCACAATTTTAGGAAGAATACTATTCTGAGTTAGAGGGCATTGTTCACAGATCCATGGTATCGATTTTGTAGGAGTGCCAATGATAGCTTTTGAATTACAGACTATAGTTTTGCTTAGAGGTCAAATGTCATGATGCTAATTAATTCATAAATAAATGCTTTGGATTGTGATGTTTAGACTGCTTTTGAATATTATAAAATTTTTGTGCTTGCAATCTTCATGTAAATGTCAGCACCTGTGACAATTCAGGAGTAGCAGCTCCTGGAACAGGCAGAGATTAGAATTGGCATGCAATTCTTGTAGTGGAGAAGAACAGGGGCATACTTACACCAAGGGATGTCCTCCCCACCCTCCTCAAACAAGATATTCCTGTTCTCTGATCTGGGAGGGAAGGAATTTGAGTTTATGTGCTGTCTCTAGCTCATCCTTGCACCTTTAAGGAATTCTTTAGCTATGGGTTTATACCATGTTTTTAAATTCATCAGAATTTAGTCACCTGCCCCTCTCCTTGGAAGATAAAGACCCAATAAGAATGAAAAGGAATTTTGCAGCTCCTCTGTTCAGGACTAATTAGCTAAAATATAATATCCTCCGCCCAAATTCTTTGAGACACATATAAAATCAAAGTAGGAAAAAAAGCGCATATTAAGACTGTGTTAACAGTTTTGCCACTCACTGCTTCAGAGAATTTAGTTTTGCTGTAGGAAAGTGTGATAAGACCTGCTGTAATTAATATTTGTGCTGGGCTGTGGAATCTGTAAATTGTTAAATGTGTTTTCTTAAGAAGCTTTAAGGTTAGTACATGTAAATCCTGGAAGCTCAACAAAGACATGAAATTCACATTCCCCTTGGCTTTTGTGGAATTGCTGGGGTTTTTTCAACACCAGTTCCAGTTCTGGTTTCACAGTAACAACAAATTTGTCGTATCTGAGAAGAATCCCTGTGAAGCTCTGTTCTAATTGTTGCAACTGAGTCAATAAAATGCTTTAAGCATTTGTTTAACTTCAAGCTATCAATTCAGTTGAGCTAGGCACAAGGTTGAAATTAAGTTATGCATAAATGACTTGCTGGACTTTTACCAGACTGCTAGGTTTATGATTTAGGTATCTTTCTTGAACTTGCTGAGATCATCTCCTTATTTAAGACTATATAGTCAAGCTGGAAGTGGTGGTGGACCTAGATTTCCATCTGGGGCAAAAGATCCCTCAATGCTCACATGTACTTTACTTATCTAAACATTGACTAATATCTCTAAACATTGACTAATATCTGTTTAGTTATCTAAACATTCCAAATGCTAGTGTATGTGACTCATACTCTTGTTACTTCTATCACCCAATAATGCAAGGCTAAGTCCTACAGTGTTATAAACCATTGTGTCTCAGTCAGCTGCAATAAGGCTACTGTGATTTACGTGTCTGAAGATACGTCTCCTGTTCTACACTACTTTTTAATGCCTGTGTTACCATTTGTAGTACAGTATATAATTAATGGAAGTAGAAATATGCATTGCCTCTTACACTTACAGAGCAGTCTCAACTAACAGTAAGAAGCCTGTTACTGACAGAAGACACTGCTGAACAGTGTGCATTGCCTTGCAAAAACAGGCTTGTAATCTGTATTTCAGAGCTAAAAAATAAGGTTTTTACTTTAAAGTAAGTGTTTGGGAGCTTATCTCCGTAAAAACGAATCTCTGCATAGCCATAAGAATCTGAGGTGTAATTTAACACAGTATAAGGTAATACATAGTAAGAAGTGGGTGGGTTTTTTTTTTACGTTTAAAACAATTCACCATTCCAGGCAATAGCCTGATATTTATTGTTATAGGTCATGTGATTAATTTGCACTATGTGTTGCTTTGTCTCCTATTTAGTAGGTGAAGTTATAGACCATTGTACATCTATGATATAGAAATAACTTTATTTGAAAATAGCTGTTCCTTTTAATTACTGCATTTAACTATCTATCACTCAGTGCGGTGTAGGCAATTTCAACTTCTTTCTGATTAGTTTCTGGGAATGCATTATTTACATTTGATACCACTATTTTCATTTTGTTTGTTTGTTTGTTTTTAAATAAATGTGCAGTATTACAACAATGAATAAAATTTGTTTCAGTCTTTTGGAATAACAGGTTTTATATTATCCTAACCATACAGTTAAAAAGAGATTTTTTTTTTTCAATACTAATCTCATTTGAATGTTTTGATTTATTAAAACATTCCATGTTTACTTAAAAACCACATTTTCTGCTCCCTAGAGAAGTCCATAATGCACTCAGTAAAAATAGAGCATGAGAAAAAAATGTACTCAAATGACTGAGTAAAACTCAGGGAAAACTGATCAGGTTTGCTTTAGTAGATATTTGTGTAGTTGAAAGTTAGAGATCTATGTTTAATGTATGTGTTTCATATATCCTTCTGTTGGGATCAGAATAAAGCGTATTCTTTCACTTAAGTATAACTTGTATACTCTTTCATTCAATTATATTTCTACTTTGAATTAAAATATTGATAACTGAAAGGAAGATGTTCAGCTTTGGAGAACCATGATTCTTTTTACTTGAGAGATTACATGATATTTTCCTAATAGTTTGATAAAATCCCTATAGTTCATGTCTGACTTAAAATTAGCGTGACTGAAAATGGCATTGCTCACTTAGGAATGGCAAACCACATAACAGCCTGGGACAGGAAGTGAAGTTCTCTACCTATAGGAAATTAGAGAAGGAATTCAGAGAGCAAAAATACAACTATTAGAACTGGAACATGGCCACAATCCTTGGGTTAACTTCTGTGTTCTTATTAGAGATTATATATTAGATCACACTTCTTGTCTCTCTCCACTGTACATTTTTTTCGAAAATCCTAAAATATTTTTTTTCTGCTCTAGTTTAAGCAGAATGCCAACCTCATTGGCCAGATTTATGTTTCAAAATATTTTAGTATGCTTAGTCTTCAACAGTTAAGCAATCAGTATTTAAATGGCGGTGTAATTTAAAAAAAAAAAAAAAAAAAAAAGAGTACTGCTAGGAAGTTTCCAGGCTCTACAAGAAAGGCTGAAATGAATAGATACGGTGAAGAATTAAATAGTTCTGTACTTCTTTGTAAAACACAGCATGAAATCCTTAGCCTGTCAGGTCTTTAGTAAAATTGTCATTGACCTGGTAAAGGAAGGATTTCAGCATGATACTGTCAGTGCTCACAACTTTACTGGCAATCTTGTCATGCCTAGTATTTTTATTATATTCTCAGCTTTGAGCTTTGTTTTATCGTGAAACTCTCAACATGTTTAAGAAGTCTAGTGCTAGGGATAAATACATAAAATGCTGTTGGCCTCAGGCTTCACAGAAAGTTTTGTTTCTCCTAAATAGGTGGTTTTGGATCTTGATTTTAGACAACAGTGATAACCATGCCTTGCATCTTGCTTCCATATCAGTCTCCATGTCCACACTTGTCATTAGGTGAGCATCTGTACAGTTAAGGCAAGAGTTGCCCCAGGACCCAAGCTCACTCTTGGCCATTACATACATGTTCTCCAAATGTTCTCATCTTTTCACTGTCATACCCAGCAATACCACTGTAGTGACAGTTCTGGTCCAGCTGGACATGCATTTGCTGCTTCAGCTTGGAAGAGTTTCTAAAGTATCTGGAACTTCAAGAGAGGTAGTGCATGGAAAATGTCCACTTTCCACTAGGTTTGTAATACTGGCTGTTGTGAACATCATCGTGTCCCAAAGGTAGGCATAGAAACAGCTATCTTGCTAAAACAAAAATATATAGAAAATAAAAGTAAACATAATGCAGATGTATCTGTGTTAGTACTTTGAAAGTGTGCTGAATTCTGCCAAGTATACCTGTGAGAGGAAGTTGATGTAAATTCAGGATATGGGACTTCTGGTTCATTCCTGTAAGGCTCTTCACTTCCCCAGAGCATCAGGAATCCCAGAGCTGTGGATCTGCTAATGGTGTCAGACTTTTTTTAATAGATTCTCATGCGCATTAAAATGTGCATGCAAATTGGAATCATGGAATCATAGAATTGTTTGAGTAAAAAGGAACCCTTAAAGGTCTGCTAGTCCAACTCCTCTGCAAACAGGGACATCTACAGGTAGATCAGGTTGCTCAGAGCCCCGTCCAGCCTGACCTTGCATGGCTCCGGGGATGGGGCATCAACAGCCTCTCTGGGCAACCTGTTTCAGTTGCTGCATGACCGTTATTGTAAAAAGCTTCTTTATATCTAACCTAAATCTGCCCTCTTTTAGTTTGAAACCATTCTCCCTTGTCCTATACAACAGACCCTGCTACAAAGTCTTCTACTTCTTTCTTACAACTCTTCCTTTAGGTAATGAAAGACTGTGCTCTGGTCACCCTGGAGCCTTCTCTTCTCCAGGCTGAACAGTCCCTGCTCTCTCAGCCTGTCCTCACAAGAGACATGTTCCATCCGTTGGATAATTTTTGTGGCCCTGCTTTCCAAAAGGTCCTCCTGTACTGAGGACTCCACACCTGGATGCAGTACTCCAGGAGATCTCACAGACTCATGTCCAGTTCGCCATCCACCAGTACCCCCAAGTCCCTTTCTGTCAGGGCAACGCTCAAACATTTTGTCCCCCAGCTGTTATTGACAGTGGGGATGACCATGACCCAGGTGCAAGACCTTGCTCTTCTTAAGGAAGGAGATCACAGGGCACCTGAAAAGTAACTAAACTATACATTATGAAAAGACAAAAACCATACTGTTTATTTTAATACAAGTTCATATTTTTTTTTTGTCCCAAATCATAATTTTTCAGTGCTTTGCATGCAAAATACTTAAAGATAGGTAATCATCTATTATTACCATCTTTGATGCTGTTCCTTATGCCCGAGCAGAAGGCATAAGGATTTTGTGCTCATTTTCTGTTGTGAATATCACTGGCAGTAAGCAGTCCTATAAAGTTTCTCATGTTAGTACAAATGGTTTTATGAGATTTAACGGGATTAGGAAATATTGGTACAATGTAACTGGTTGCTCTATGTTATTGCTTCAAACTTTACTTTGGCACTTGTGGACGCTAGGAGATTTTTCATCATTATTGCAATTTGTTTAAAAAAATGAGAGTTCCTTTCATCTTGATATACTAACATACAACCTGGCATACAACAGAAGAGCTCATGCCTATACAGTAATATGTACATCTAGTCATAGATGAAAGCCCAGAATATGTGCACCAATTATATTGCAGACTCATTTCACTAGGCCAAAATCAGTTCCTTCCGTTTAATCCAGCAATCTGTGTATGCATTTTTCCTACACTTGTTGCTGACTCAGTTTCCATGATAACTGAGAATATTTCCCCGGAGTGCAATGAAGATCCTACAACCGATATGCATATCCAAAAGGTTCTAAAGTTTTTTGCTTTCCTGTAGTAAGCAGTTCACTTTTAATTGATACACATATTAGCATGAGAACACTCAAGATTTCTTGTTTAAAGAACAGACAAAAATGAAGGACTGAGCACTAAAGAAAAACAGAAGCACAGATTTCTTTATACCTTATTTGAGTGAATGTGTATGGTTCTTTGATCATATCAAAAGAAAACTGTTGATGACAAGTGCTGAAAAATAAAACAACATAACATATGGCTGAAAGCATATCAGCATAGTACTTCTGTTTTTACACCATTTCTACTGTATTTTCCTGAAGTACAATTCCTAATATGTTACAAAATATATTGAACTGTTCTCAGTTTTGTTATTTAAGATAGACTTGAAAATAACTAATTATTTTAACTAGCCTATCATCATCATACAGTTTTTTAAAAAACTTTTTTATCACTTTCCTGCTTGCTGGAGTAACTGTGAAAAGTGCAAATTACAAAACCAACATGTAAATTTTGTAAAATACAGTGAATGAATTTTAAGCAAGGTGTATGTCCTATGCCATAATTCCATGAGTGACTGATGACAAAAGCACAACATAAATTTAGACATAGTGACATTCCTTATCATATGATCTTATGGGTATTGTGCACTCTCATGCTAGAGTTACTAATTCTGATGGAAGCAAGTAGTTGACCATGGTTAAGAACATCTTTTCCTTTCCAGCTGAAAGACCTAGCAGGAGCCTCCAAACTGTGTGTGTTAGTCTTATCTGTGACGTTTTCCAAAACTGTAGTTTTTTTCCTTTTCGATCTATTTATCCTAGTCTGAAGGCTTCATTAACTAAAAAATGTATCCATCCATCATCACATCAGCAGAATTTCAAAGGTGTAGCTTCTAGCAACAGAACCAACTTTAGATAATCTTTCATTTGGATTCACTGTTAATTATAAATAAATATATGTACTGCAAGTTCATGTTTTGTACTCTGATCTAAATAGCTATCTGTTTACATTCTTGCTAGCAGCAATATTTATTGTTATAGATTAAATTTCAAGCCAAAGTACTCTTACGGATTTCAGTTTCGAGCTTCAGAATCAGTCTGTTTCTGACAAGTAAATCTGAGTTTATTTCCTCAGAAGACATGGGCAAGTGGTGTTGTTACTATGTGCATAGCAGGGAACTAGCAGTAGCCAAATGGAATGACCTGCTTGTGGCAACACGGGGAGCTAATGGCATAGCCTGGAAAAGAAATGGAGCATCCTAAAGATCCATAACCTGCTCTGTGAACTCTGCTGCTTTTCATTATTATAGTTTCAGCCTTTTTTCCCCCTGATTGTTGGGTTAAGAAGGAGGTGAGAGTTATTAAAGAATCTAGAGGATTAAAAAGAAAGGGAAAGTTTAACATTTCTTAGCAGTTATGCTTAAAGTCTGTACGTGGAAGAAACACATCTCTTTCACACTCTGCATTTTAAAAAGCCACAATACAATGACAGCTTGTACCTTTGTGCAATGCAAGAAAACTAATAATTGAAAACCTCTGAAGGGCTCATGTCATGTTTTTAATGTATTCCTGTTCTGTGTTCTGAGTAGTTTTGTTGTTGCTATGGGTAGGGGATAGATTGAACTGATTACATACTGTGTTATAAATAAGTGTATTTTGTTCCTTGAGAAATGATTCTTCCTTCAGTAATAGGAAAAATAAACACGGGAAAAGGGATACATTTAAGGTTGCTGTCAAGTCTTAGCTGTTTCCAGACTTTCAGCTTTCTGTTCTCAGCTACCATATTCTAACTAAAAAATATTTTTTTTTAGATTAAATTTCAATTTCTACATGATTTAAGAAGTGACTTCTTCTAGTTAACAATTACCTGAAGCTATACAATTACTGGATAAGCCTCTTGTCTGCTTGAACTGCAATGAAGAGTGGGAAAAATGTGTCTTTAATCTTTGTTTGCACTTCTGTGATTTTGAGACTGAGGGGGCCAGATTGGTTTTGCCATAAATTAGAGCCATCTGAAGCTGTTCTGTAACGCTGACTACCTGAGACTCTGTGGGATCAGTCATAACTGAAGATCGGTTAT
The DNA here is from genome assembly GCF_019232065.1 of Centrocercus urophasianus. Classification (NCBI taxonomy): domain Eukaryota; kingdom Metazoa; phylum Chordata; class Aves; order Galliformes; family Phasianidae; genus Centrocercus; species Centrocercus urophasianus. The sequence goes on along the minus strand of NW_024884833.1, from coordinate 10,710,896 downwards.
AGTGGGGCCATGCTCTTTAAAGATGCTTTAACAAACAGGGAGTCAGCCAGGTTAGTTTTCCATGTGGTTTTACAACTTGGAAAGAGGCAAAAAACATCACATTCCAAGTGTAGAAGCAGCCTTTGCAGCAATGCATGGTTCTGCTTTGAAAAAGCTCGCCTGGGCAAAAATAGCCTTGTATTGGCCTTCTGCACTCCAGTAGGTAAATGGATCTGCTTAATGGCTTTGACTAGTCAGTTGAAATTCACATTGATGTACCTACACAGCTGTCAAGATCAAGAGTTAATACAAATCTAGTTTAACCGCGCTGACACAAATTGCAGTTGCATCTTGCATGGCGACGTGGAATCAGTACTTGTCATACAATATCCTTTGTCTTTCATTTTTTAAATTTGTTTGTTTGTTTTTCTAGACCACTCCTGTCTCTTTCAGTTGAAATGAGCAACCAATTTTGTTACTTGATCTGCCCTAAGAGGTACATTCCTTCTTGCACAATGGCTGGTAATGCCCATAACAATTTGTGTGACAACCTTACTGGTTAGCTTTAGTTATCAGTGATTATCAGGGATTTCCTTGATGTCTTTCCTCTTATTCAGAGTTTTTAGCCGTGCTTTCAAACTAATCAGCATCTTTGTATTGCCAGTGATGATAATGAGTAAGAGGAAATTTAATTTTTCCAGCCTCATTCATTCAGAAATCTCAGTGGACTTTTAAAAGTGCACACCACTTCATGAAAAAAAAAAAAAAAAAAAAAAAAAAAAAAAAGAAATAAAATAAATGCAAACAGACAAAACCAAAAGAACAACAGAACAGCAAAACATGGTGGGATATTTTTAACCTTTAGTTTCGCCACTGAAACGTAGCAGAAGGCAGAATGTAGTAATTATCAGACTACTCTGAGCTGCACCAGACAGGTGTCTAGAAGAGAAAAGGAAGCAGGGAACTGTATCATGCAAACTGCAAGGAGAAATTCAGTAGACCTCCACACGCATATTGCAATTTTGTCATGATGCTGACTTTCCCAAACATCTCCTTGGAAAGTACCATATTGTCCTTAATGAACACAAAAGCATACTTTTTGTTTTTCTTCTTTTTTTTTTTTTTTTTCCTCAGAAGTAAAGCAGCGCACTGAAAACAACTGTATGAGATTGAACACAAGAACTATTTACATGACCAGGCTGTAGCATTTCCTACAGCATTTTCATTTCTACTGGTACCTCAAAGGATTATGTTTATCAAGATGAAAATAGGTGGTTACTTTATTCCATTGTAATGGGTTAAGCCTCTGTATCTGAATTTTTATGAAGTTGATGCTGGGAGAAGAGAAAGAGGTAGCACTTATTCTTTGATGTGTATTTGTTATTTCTACTATCACATACACAATGGAGATGCAAACGCATCCAGTGTGGGCGTAAAAACAAAGATTGTTCGATATTCATAGACACCTTGAAACTAAATGCTCATTTGTCAATCAATTAGGTGCTTCTTCCACAGTCCTTTGCACAGTGAATCTTCTGTGGTATTAATATATTGTGTTCTCTGCCCGTGTCTTTTCAATTCTTTTGAATGCTGTGTTTTCTTTCTGCACACTGCCAAAATTGCCTAGTTCTGATGCAGGATCACACTTTTCTTCCCCACTTGCCCGTTTGTCCACTTTGGGCTAATGTTAATGAACATCCCTTAAAGACAATCACTTCTAATCTTATCAGAGATGCCTGTGTGTGAGGGTGAAAATTAGTTATTAGCTTAGCTTTTCATCCATGCATAATAGGATGTTAAAATCAGAAATGTTTGCTTGGGGCCATGAGAAGCATCCCACTCTGAGTTTACAAGTTCTGAATTCATAAAATGCAACATATTTAAAATAAACAAGCAGAAGGCAAATGCCAGTTTAAAATGACAACAAGTCTGTTTTATTTATATTAGTCCTTGTGTAAAGAGTCTAAGGCGTCTTCTTGACTGTGGTAAAAGAAAATCATTCTGAATCTTTGTTGACTCTTATCCCACCTCACCATTTTTTATAACAGACAATCAACAGGAAAAGCAGTGCCATGCTCTTCTCACGAGGGACTCTTCTTACAGGGGACTTTTCCCTGGTTCAGGTTGTCATCAGCTTGGTACCTTCAGTATCAAACATCCGCAGTCCCCACACAGTACCTTGAGACCCAGAAAGAAACAACACCAAAGGAAAGTCATCTGGAACAAATGAAAACTGTTTCTCATAAAACAGTGGCAAATCCTGTTCTCACACTTGTATTACAGGTGTAAGGTTCATGTCGTTTAGAAAACACGTAACAAAGTATCCTCTCTTGCTACTGCACTGAAGCATCTGAAGCAGGACAGAAAGCTGGAATCTCTAAAAAACAGTGAGAATTTTTCTCCACTCTTTCCACTTTAGTTAAAACAGCCACAGCAAAGGATATAGAGTAGGTGATAGTTCCCTTGGGATTATCTACTTTAGAGCTGTTGTAATTGGCAATGAAGCAATCTGTGAGTTCAGACTCTTTCAGAGAGTCCTCTGTATGTTTCAGTTCTTCTCCTTTGTCCTCCCCAGTACCAGCATACTTAAAATGTCTCGCCAAGAAACACTGGTAGTCATCCTGGCTCCAAATGCATTTATAATACAAAATGCAAAGTTGTATTCTGGTCTGCTGGATGACAGCCTTGAGTATTTAGATTGCCTACCAAGTGTTGATGAAAAGCCACATAGATTCTTAATTCAGAAACTCCAATTTTTCCTCTGTTCCCGTGTTCATTTTCTTTAACAGCAGGGGATGACTTACACTTTCAAAACTGATTAACATTTTAAAACGGTGGGAGCAGTTTTTGTGGCATTTTCAAATGATGTTAACCCTTTAGCTCTTTGCTTTCCCCCTCACACCTTATTACTACTTTTATTTTCTTCTGAAATGCAGTCTCCCTTAGTATGTCAGCACCTACAGAAAGTAAACATTTTGCACTATGCAAAAGACACTGGAGACATCAGTTATGCTAACTAAATTAAGGCATTACAAATGGATGGAGATTTACTAGCTCTCACCTTGTTTTCTTATCCACATAGTGAAAGTAGAATGCCTTTCCTTACAGCTTTGTGAAACCTAAACGTTTTTTTAATCCTTCCCCACATCCTGCTTGCCCTCAAAATTATGTCTTTGGTATGTCTAACAACAGTATGACTTACCCTTTTCAGTACTTTCTCCCCTTAATCTATTTTTTTCCTGTTATACCCTGCTTCACATGCATGAGCACACTGATGTATGAGCAGAGGAGTGACTCTCTAGTGCCCCAAATTCATCTTTTGACTGTGATCAGCTTTGCTCTCAGGCAGTCAAAGCGCACTCTTAAAGCACAGCTGAGGATTACTGTTCACTTAAAAATAAATACAGTAACTGAAGGCATTTTTCCGTACTCACAGTCTGACAAGTAGCAGCAATGCTCAGAGGATCATTTCCAGCTGAGGAAAATTATTAAGAAAGGTCTGCAGGCAAGTCTTTAGTCCACTCTGAAGTGCTGCCAATTATGAATTGAAAAGATCAGTGCTTCTTCAAATCCACTAATGGGGCTGATAACATGACTAAAGATCCTTAAAGAAGGGATCTAGATCCAGCTTAGCGTGAAGAAAGACGGTCCCCACTAACCTTGCTAGTATTCTTATTTGAGGACTGACTTTGCCTAGTGGCAACGAACATGAATGAGGATCCTACTCACTGCATACTACTCAGCAGTTCTCTGCAGTGGCATTTGTCTCTGTTAACATAAGTTTCTTAGGTTTCTTACTGTTTTTCAATAAACCAAAGTCCAGTAACAGGGCTGTTTTCGCACTCTTATACCTAAGAACACAGAGACAAAGCTACATTTCTGTTTTCTACTAAACATAGTGATATGATCCTTAAAGTGGGGTACAGATCATCTCTCCTTTAGCTTACCAGTTTTAGAAGGCCAGAAAAGATGATCCAGTAGTCAAGGAGAGGAATGAAGAAAAGACAAAAAAGCACATTTCATCTGCATCTGAAAACAAAATGTCAGTTTCTTCACCTCAATGTCTTTCAAATGTAGTCTAAATATTTTCCCCTTCCACTTTCTTGCTGTATTTTAGCTGAATTTCATCTTCTAGTGCCATGATTGTCCCTGAAGATTACTTTCTTTGAAGTTCCATTTTACTCTGCATTCTTTGCTGGGAATGTTGGATTTAGAGTACATTTTTGTAACTGGTAATGTAACTGGTAATCTGGTAATGACCCTTCTTCAGCACATGTTAAATTCTAGATATGGTAAAACTGAAATTCTCTGCACCCATGGTAACTGAACTAGGAAAAATGGAAAACGAAAACCACTTAGGAGCCCGAGCAGAAATACCCTTAGTATCCTCACCATTCAGAATTGTTTTCTGAAAAAAATGGCCATTTTAACTATTTTAACTATATACTTTAACTATTAATTGAAAAAAAAATAAAGAAAACTTGGCTTTACTTTTTTTTTACTCGGAAGGATATATAGCTCATTAAATGTTGATCTTCTTTTGCTAAATAGTCAGGTGGAAGAAAATCTTGCTTGTGGTGTTGAGTACCATAGGGCCTTAAAAATCTTCCAAAATAGGAAAGTCATGAGCATGTGATATTATCAAAAGAGTAATTATTTATTATTTTATCCTATAACTAGCATTTTGAGATAATAGTAGCTTCACAAAAAAATAGTAGCTTTTTAAATGAAATTTGGTTAATTCTTGCAGGCAGAAATATTTTTCAGGTTTGGACATAGGTAATTTTCAACATACTATATGAGAGCAAGAGAAAGAGGAACGCCTCATTTCTTTCCTCTTCTTTGAGAAGTTTCATATTAATATTCAGGAACAATTTCTCTTTTTTAATGTTCTTCCACTAGTCATATTTTAGTTAATTATCTTGGTTATCCATTGTAAATAAAGAGTAGGAAATCTGCCAGTTTCATTTTATTGTGGTTTTATGCTTTTCCCCAGTGAAAATCTTAACAGAGTTTTTTACTTTCCTTTCCTTCCTTCCTCATTAGGAAGAGTAGATGCATCCCATCAAAGAGGTTATAGATTCATTCATGCAGCTTCCTTTCTTTCCAGGTATAAATCAATAATTCCCAAGCATTATTAGTGTTGTGAGTGTTAACCTACACAGAATACAGCATCCTTGGAAGCTCAAGTTGAGTCATGTGAAATAATAAAAAAGGTATTAAAGCATAAAAGCTGATGAAAGCATAGTGCAAAGGCTCCCTGTGACTATTGCCCATTCTGACTCCCTTTGAGATGTTAGACTAAAATGGTCAAATCAGAAAAACAGGCACAATGCAGGTGCCATTGTTCTCTCTTCAGCCTGCTCAAATAGACTAGAAAAGAAAAACAAAACCCCACAAAAATTCTTCCTGCACCTTTTTAGTCATTTATCATCATTTTTGTCTATGTGAAAGAAGATATGAGCCTGTATTCATTTTTACACTTATATGTAGGTTGGTCGGAAAGTAATGCCACTTATTTATTTCCCTGGAAACTGCAACAGACACAAAGAGCACAATAACACTCTTAGATAGAGCATATTCTCAGCTACAAAACACTACTTTCCAATATAGTCACTACTGTTAGCTATGTATTTTCACCAATGATGTAAAAGAGCCTGCATGCCGTGCTCACAAATATCTGCATCATCAGGTGATCCATAGCAGCTGCTATGATGGCATAATTGCTGGGAACTTGTTGTCCCCACAGTCCATCTTTCATCAGCCTAAATGGAAGTTAGAGAATGCCAAATTTAGACTGTATAGTGGATATGGTAAGACAGGCATGGACAGCCAGAACTGGCAATGTCTTCAAACAGGTGAGGGACCTGGCATTTTTTTGTTGCAAGAGAAGGTTTCTTCTTCTCTGTCCTAACTTTGACAGTTCAAGCCTTCAGCTCTGTCAGCGTTGCGATGTAGCAGTCAGAGCTGATTGTTTGGTTCCAGGAAATCCATAAGGATCACTCTTTTCCCATCCCAAAAGACAGTGTACATCAACTGAGGGCTGTATCTTGAACTTCCTCTTGAAATGGGGAATTCACTGTCTACATTGACTGCCATTTTGACTCCACCTTGTACTGGTATCAATCCATTTCATTACTGGTAATGATGTGATCTAGAAAACCGTCGCCTTCAGCCTTGTATTGTTTCAACAGTTCCTGACAAACTAGCTTATGGCATTCTTTCTGTTTCTACTGTGAGCATTCATGGGACCCACCTGGCACAAGCTTTGTGATATCTCAATGTTGCCATCATCATATTTGATGCATTGAAGCCAATTCTTGGTTCTGTACACTGTAATTTTCCAGTTCACATGGATGAACTGATTAAGATGGTCTTCAGTTTGTGGTGTGTCAGCTGTGCATGGCCATCTTGGAATGTGGTTTGTCTTTCATGTCACTTTCACCTCTTCTGACACACACCAACCACTGCCTCACTGTGTTTGCATACACTGTTTTGTCTCCAAAAACGTTCAGCTTGTGTCAGTGGATGCTAACGTGTGCAGTTTTTTCCCATATGGAGGAACACCTTTGCTTCATACACACTTCCAAGTCATACACCATTTGTCAGACTGCCCCTCTGCTGTCATCTGTCACACAGCAACATAATGTAATGGAATACTGGTGGGAAGGTTCAATCTCTACTGCCATACCAACAACATATACCTCTGATATTGTGGGCCAACATAGTAAATTAGGAGCCATTACTTCCCTAGCAGCATTTGTATTTTGAAAGTTTATTCTAAAGTACTTTATCTCTTCAAATTAAACTCTGTTCCTAGAGACATACATATCAATTATTTTGTAATGCTACAAAATCTGATAGTATAAATATTGCAGGTATTTAATAAACACAGCTGAAATGAGTTAGTGAAATTATTCATCACCTGCACAAGTTGTCGCCTAAGAACGTGATACAAAAAAAAAAATTACATTCAATTCAAAAACATTCTCTTCAGGTTTGCATATATACCCTTTTATTTCCTTCTGAAGTTTTCAAAGTTCCCCCCACACATATACTTGCTTGGAGCCTTATGAAACTGAAATGTCAAGTGAGAACTTCTTCATATCATGTTCTGTCAATCAAAGCAAGCAAGGCTTTATGCATCTGTTGCTAGTATATTGGCACTTTTTGAAGAGTGTTTCGGAGGGAGTGAGAATAAATAAAGATCCTTCAGGCACTTTCTCATTTATGGATGAGGAATCAAAGTAGTCTGAAACTTCATTTTCAGGCTGATACCCTGAAGATTGTTGGCTGATAATTCGGGATGGAACAGCTTATCTGGGAGGATTAGGGAGAACATGGGCTTCCTATTACTGCTGGCTTCAGCCTATTCAGCTGGGCAGACTCTGTCACACATTATCTGTGCCTTTACATATGTCACTAATCTTATCTATATCTTTTCAGCTCCTTCTGTTGGAGCTGTGGTTTCCTGTACCTAAACCTCCCATTTCTTCATTACACCAGCTGTATAGGCATTAGCCTTCCCTAACAGCCTTTCTGCACTGTGTCATTCGGTAATGGCTAGTAATGCAAAGGTTTGAGAAGGTAATGGTAGTGCTTTATCTCCGATCTTACAGGACTCACATCAGTATATTAAATGCAGACTTCCTTTCCTACAAGCCTCCTCCATCCTCCCCCTGCCAGATTTGACCAAATCCGCTTAACAAAATAATACTCAACAATAGAGTATCTCTGCAATCGTTAAAAATAATGGAAGCAGACGATTTGGGGCAGATATATGTATACTGGAAGGGTTGAAGTAGTTTGTAGGCAGCAGAACAAAAACATCATCAGCAGAACTAATTCAGTGTGCCTGCCATTCTCTCCTATGCAACTAATCAGTGTTACAAATTTAGTGTTGTTTGCCACTGGGATGAAGTAGCTCAGAAGAAAGAGATTAAGCCCACTGAAAATCCCTGCTTTTTCTAAATTATAGAGGGAAGTCCCATGACCACACTTCTTTCAAGCATTTTCTTCCCTGCTCCAGCTGGCACCTGGCACTCTGCTGAGCTCCATGGTTTCCCTCCTGTCCTGTCTTTGAGTTTCAGTCTTCCTGTCACATGCAGCAACTTTCATGTCTTCTTTTCTTCCATAGTTATTCCTGTTTCTACATCTTCTGCCATTTTCAACTTACTTCGTTGCCTGTTTCTGTAATAAAAATGAAAATAAATGATTTTTTTAAAGTGAAGGAAATGAAACTAATGAGATATCACTTTGCCCATTTATTTTCTCTCTCTTTTAACAGCGTTTTTGATGTCAGCTCTTTGGGCAGTAGCTTCTCTTTTTGTGCAGTTCCATTGTGAGTGCTACAGTATACATCAGAACAGAAAAAAAAGAAAAAAAGAAAAATAATCACTTATCTTCGTAACTCTTAAAAGTGTCAGTACAGTACAAACTGGAAGAAAAAATATGTATCACTTATTTCTGACTAATAACTCACTAAACAGCACTATCTGTTACTTTATTTAAAATCGGTAATTCAGTCAGTTCTATGTATGATTAATTTTAAATACATAATGGGAATATTCCTTTGTGTTTTTACTGCGTGTGCATTTTACTTTACTTTTAATTGCCAAGTTATTAGGAATCTGTATCATATCTGTTCTCTCAAGGTTGAAACGATGAGCTTTATCTGAACATGACAAACACAATTCCTCTTCTTCATAAATGAATGCCTTGAATGTCATAGTTTCCCCACCCTGCAAGCACAAGCCCAGTCAGGGCCATGTCATTTAACACAAGCCCATTTTTTATCCTGTGACAAGCAGGAGTAACAGGAAATGTAGCCTGTATCCCAAAGCTATACAAATGCTACTGAATTATATAGTAAGACAGTCACAGAGTGTTGTGCTTGCTCCAGCAGTGCTGGCAGCTGCGGGAAATAATGTGCTGCAGCAATGGATGATTTTCTTAACCACTTCCAGTCTGTCAGAGATTTAGAAAAGAGTCTTGCTGTGGACTCTGTAAGACTGCTTTTTTTCTGCATACATAGGACTTTTGTGGTCACTCAAGTACATAAAGTAGAACTTAATTTCTCTCCCAGGGAAATTGTTTTCACTTCTGTAATCCAGTTGATTTGTTCTTCCCTATTGCACATGAACTTTTTCAATAAGCACTGGGATAAATTAAGCATTTGTTATGGAGTTCACTTGGTCTCCAGGCAGCTTGTCTAGCTATGCATCTAACCATCTGAAATGTATGGACTTAAAGAGTGCAAGGCTAATTCTGTACTCTAGATCTAGCATTTCATTGTGTGTACCTGAACCTTTTTATTATGCACACGTTATGAAGAGATATGTGAGGAATCTCTTAAATACTTACTTTACAGTCAGCCCTTGTCTGAGTATATGTCATTTATGAAAGGATAACACATGACATGTGGACTCATCATTAGCCCAAGGTAGCAGAGGCTGCGACTTCTCATTCTGTTCTCAGCCCTGCTACAGAGATACTACATGACCTTGCACAAATCACTTAACCTTTATGTGACTAATTTTATCCATCTATAAAATGGGGATAATAAAATTTTTAGCGACACACACCAGGATGATGAGAATTAATTAATGCTGTAAAGCTCCCCGAGAAAGAATGCTTAATACACAGGTTCTAGTTCCACTCGTTTTCAGTTTCTGGCTCTTGTCTTTGCAATTACTTCCGGCTGAGCAAAACTAATGGAAAAAAACACCCGGATTTCTTAACATTATTTAGCTCTACTTTGTTTCAGTGATGGAGCTTACAAAAATACACTGGAGAATCAACCCAAGAAAAAACACACAGTATTGTCAATATTAGTTGTGTATCTGTATGCTCAGATTACAACCAACAGTGCTTGAGCATTCAGAATTTCATTCAGAGTCTGTACTGGACTTTGAATACTCTTTTATTGTATGTGTCTGTCCATAGTACTGGAGCTGCCAAGAGCCAACTTGTTGGCCAGATGGGCAAGTGCATATGGGAGTGTGCATTCCCCACTTATATTTTTGAATCTGTATGTTCACCTCTTCATAAGAATCAGTTTGCTTGGATTCTAGAGCAATTTGCTAAATTAAAAGCAATATGATTTCTACTAGAAAACTCAATTTGTCATCTGCTAACACACTGAAATTTTATGAGATATGACTTAATTCTGCAAAAAGTTATAAAGCACTAGCATGAAGAGCTAAATATACATGTCTAGTAGTGGGGGAGTGGTGGCTAGTGGTAGACCAAAGATTACCATGCCTCTTCCTTCTGTTACTTATGCACTATTCTGCGATGGGCTGTTCAAATCAGCCCTAATCCAGTTCCTGCTCAGATACAGTGAGACATAAAGAAATCCCTATATAGTATGGAAAAATCATTCTTCAGTCTCCTAATCTATCATTTTATTTGAAAGATGCATAGATTTGTACCTGAAACTGTCACTTTCTTTCTTTCAGCCAATAATGGAGAGTATTCAAGCTACTGTGATTGTTGCAAATTCCATCCAATTGATATGTGTACGCACTCAAACAAGCATAAGAGTTTGACATCATAGAACTACAAAGGAAGCAGAAAGCACCAATAGTGTCTGTAGGTGTCAGTAAAACAATTGCCTCATCCTAGACTAGGAGGAAACCAGGTGATTAATGGTTCAAGATCACGCCTGGTGTGACTTGAAATACTACATGGCAGGCCCTAACTCAAGTGCCCTTTTAAATTAACTTCAGAAAATTCTTTATCATAAAGAAAAATTAATTCTTTATGCAATGGAAGTGATTAACCTTGAATGTTTAAAGACAAGATGATTGGAAGTTGTAGGGAGGGGGAGATTGTGTAATCTTCAAGATGTTTTAAAATGGATGCATTAGGAAGAAATGAAGCACAACAAATGCGTGTCTTTGGTTTACTTTTGCAATCCGTTCCACAATATTTTGCTGTAAAAATGTTTTCTCTTTTAAATGATCAAAGAAATATGTGATCCAATGAGGTCAACAACTGCACCAAGTCAGAACAACACAAATGCACTTAGAAGTCTTGTTATTGATGATATTCACTGAAGACAGCAATGCGCAGGTCCCCAGACTTTTGAAGAAATATAAGTAAACACAAAGTAAAAGCAGCTGTATGGTTTCTAAAACAGGGCGGGGGGTGCAGAACTTGTGGATGGAATCTTTTCTGTTTTACTAACTGTGAAATTTAGGGGGGAAGGGTTGAATTCGTGTTCTTTATTTTCTCCTTATAAGAGCTGGCTTGCTATTACGGAAGTCTGAGAGCTAGATTAGTTGTGACTGTAGAAATCTTCGGTATGAGTAAAAAAAAAATTTTTTTTTTTTTTTTCAAACTACTAAAATTCTTTAGAAGCTTGCATTAATACTTACATTAATAATAACACAGTAGAAGAATATAGAAGAAAGTGCTAATTACTGTCAAAAGAGATTAGCTCTAAGCATATGCTCCCTTGGATCAGACAAAATAAATGTGTTTTTCCTGGACAATAATAATAATAATAATAATAATAATAATAAATTCATGGTAATAATAATGCAACACCAACTATTTCTTTAAGAAACATGTAAAGCCAAGTCATAAAGATTTAGAAGTAATGTTTCTTTAGGATATTTTGATTCTATGTGTTCCTATCCTAAGCAGATAATTGTACTGAGTAATTTCCTCTCTGACTATTTGTTTTATTCTTTCTCTGGAATCCTGTGTTCCTTGCACTCCCAGATCCATTTCAAGAGAGGATTTAGGGAGACTACTGATGCAGATGAGTTTTCCCATTTATTCACATTAAAAGTACCTATAAAAGCTTTCCTGATGCAGGACACCATCTTTGAGGCCACTGCAGTGAAGCTCTCAACTTCTGACCTTGCATTAAGTTTTTCTTCACCCTCTCTAACATACAACCCAAGCCTGTCCTTACTGTTGTTCATACTAATTCACTGAACCCTAACAAAGCAGCAGATTTTAGGTCTTTTTCTTTTTTCTGTTTCCCAAGGTGTACTTTCTCCAATCTATATATCTCATAGCTCCAGAAATTCCTTTTTCCTTCAAAAACCAGAAAAAAACAGTCCATTGCTTACTACTTTTCCCTTGCTCAAGCCACTTTGCAGTCATTTATAGTTCCACCCTCTACATTAACCAGATTTCTACAATGTGACTTTTTAAGTGGCAGGGATCTCACCTGCTTTGTTCATGCAGGTAGTGATCAAGAGATTTACAATACTATGCAGCTGCGACGGAGAGAAGATTGCAAATATGTGTCTGTTCCTCTCTGTATATGCGTACAAGCCATGGACATGGCTTAATCTCTCCTTGGGAGGAGATTCACTTATAGAAATTTATTTTTGAAACTTGTGACCATTTTAGGGCATTTTTATGTTTGTTTTTGTCCTTATGCTTTGTTTTACATGGGCAGCGAGTCTTTTATATTGGACCAAAGCAAAATGAGTTGAAGGATATTTCTTCTGAAATGTCCTGAGGGGTATTTCCAAGCTGCTTGCCACCTTATGAAGAATGTCATCCTTTTTTTTTTCTTCATTTTATCTTAAAATTACATTTTCTCAAATTACTACCAGTCAGTGAAGATGACTGTCATTATTCACATATGTACAAGTTACCCAAATCCAACATGAATAAATAAGAAACACTTCTGTCTCACTAGATGTTAGGTTTTGAATGCTTCATTGTGATAATAGATTTTTTAACTTTTTATTTTTATTTTTTTAATCATGAGTCAAATTGTAGAATGTTAGACAGTGGAACAAGGTAAAAGTAACTCATTCTACCTGAGGTCCTTACTTGCACTCAGTTTTTATAGTAGATGATAATAAAGTCAGTGCAGATTCTCCAGATTCTTGGGAGAATAAGAGAACAATCAATTCCATGTTCAAGTGCTGAGAAACTGTGGCTGGCACCAACATATTACTGCAATGGCTAGAAAATATGCCTTTTCAGAGGCTCTATCATAGCTCCTGGATGTCTAGGAATGTGACCTCCATCTCTGCTAATAAGTACAAGCATTGCTGAATGATCCCACATGCCAGGATGCTATTGCCACTGTCAGCAATGTGGACATCTTCAACAGATAGAAGTGAAACAGTAACGAAAGACCCAATACAGCAGACCAAGCAAGCCCTCGTATATCTCCATCTTGTACATTACTTACTGATGCTTCAGGTTTTTTTGGTATGCTCTATCAATATCTTTCTTCTATTTATGCAGAGATTTTTTGTGCCTTTTTGTAGTAAATTCTGGCAGTCATATTTCTGAAGAACTATGCTGTTGAATTTTTAATCTTTAAAAGTATATGTATTCACAATGACTTTTTAAAACTATTTCCGTATTGTGTAGCATGTTTTATTTAATATTTACAAATATCTGAGGACAAACAATACAAGTCCTGGAAGGTCCTCTGAAAAAGGGTGATATTATTTTGTTGCATCCATGCTATCAGTGTTTCACTGTGTGCAGAACTTTATTAAACAGTAATCTTTAAAAGCATCTACTGGTCTTCATCTATAAAGAAGCCCATCTAACAAGTCTATTGAACCCTCCATAAGCCCTTTTCTAGCCTATCATAGACTGCAATCTCTTCCTGTAAAGAGCTCAGAAAATTATGTAGCCAGAATTTTTTACCTAAAACTTTTGTCACAGAAATTTATACATATACGTAATTGAATGCTAGTTTAGATCTGAAATGTCAACAGTTGCATATTCTATTATTTAGATTTTTAAAAACTCATCAAAAATAGGTATTCCGTGCACTTGAGTTATTTGCAGTACGGGTTATGTCTGTAGCTGAGCCTTTACACTATTAGATTCTTATCTGTAAGAAAGTTCTAAGCCACATTTACACATTTAAATCAAAGTCTTCCCTGAAGCAAACAGCCAAATACAATGTATGAGTTCAGTGCATACTTTTGTTAGAGCTTAAATTCAACAGCACTTCTACATGTACATTTGAATCAAATTCTGTCCAAAATAAACAGAAAAGCCAGCAAATTACACCTAAAAAGTGAAAAGCATGATGAAACTGAATTAATACTTACATTTCCTCTTGCTTGCATATTTACCAAACATCAGAAAAGCTTTATGTATATGTTCTTTTTCTACCGGAATCTTGAGTACTGGAAAGTAAGGTATGTGTTTGGCGAAGCACTAATCTATATACAACACTAGAATGTCTTTGAAGTGAAGAAATTAAACATAAGAGCACGGATCTATTGGTAATATAGTTTTTTTTTAACTGCTGAATAATTGTTAATTCAGAAAGTAAACATAAAGTGTGCAAATCTTTCAAATTCATGAATATATTTTCATAAGCAGAAATGTCATGACCAAAAAAAAAAAAACAACGTAGCAGGCTTTGTGAATTTTGTTGAATGCTTGATAAGCTTACAAATCTTTTATCTTAACACCTACTACTGTTTGAGACTGGTGAATAATTTGCAATGAATATTTCATCAGACACATGTTGCCTTCTTTTTGCAAACAGAATAATGGCAAACAAATCATAGTTTTCAGATTCATTTGTTATTTGATATTATTTTTGAAATACAACCATATAGGTTAATCCAAACCCATTATCTGCAAATATTTGACGATTCAGTTGGGCTGGTTAGTTGTGATGAGCCATATAAGTCACAAGATAATCTTTCTATTTCTTTATGAGAACAACAAGTATACGCTTCTGGTAGAAATATTTACACACATGAATATGATATTTAGTTTTAGTGAATACCCCTGCAAGTGATAGGGGAGCATATGTTCTGTGGCCATTTGTGTCAGTAAAAGGAAATAATTCAAATGTCCATAGGAAGCAAATATAAAAGGAATTGTAATTATTACGTAGCCAATGCAAAATACAATCCCATTTTAAACAGCAGAATGAATTAACAATATGCTGTAGGAAAGAAAGATAAGTGACACTGAGGCTACAAAGACAATCCCAGTGGAAGATATTTGCATACTATTTGTCCATCTCCTCTTCTTGTAGTTGTGTGATGCTCTTGGGTGACTTTTGTTAAGAAGAAAAATAGTTACTAGGCAGTTACAAACCAGAGTGATTACAGTAGCAACAGATATCCAATAGATGTTCTCAAAATTGATTTTGTTCCATGCTGTGCTGGCTAACCATTCTCCTCAGAGTTGCATGAAAGGGTGAAAATCACATCTCACTTTGTAATATACTTCTTCTATGACAGAGGCTAAAAGGAGCTGGGTCAGAGAAGCTGTTATAGAGACCTTAAATAAGTGGAAGATCCTTCTAATCAAGGAAATCATCTGTAATGGCATTAATCAGTTTATAACCATTTAATCTCTTAGGTGCAAAATTACTCGAATCCAGCTTGGAAACTGGCATCTATTTTCATAGAACAATGGCACACTGAATACTGTACAAGATTAGAAAATTCTCCCAGCCTCTTGGTACTTTTTCCAAGAAACAGATCCAAAATGGTCAAGCCCTGTTCTTCTCTACATAAATTGTCTTGTCAGTCAGACAGTCACACCTACCACCTAATAGCTCGCATGTTTTCTCTGTGGTGGAAAAAGTGAAACCCCACAGAGTATTCTATGATGCACCAGCTGCGCATAAGCACAGATTAGGAAGACAGAGCTACCTTAGTCAGCTGTGTTTGAGTTTTATTCAGAGACTAATCAGAACTACTTTTGCTGGTGCAAGTTTCCAGCACTCCGTGCTAAAAACCTATGACCATTTTTTAAGCTTAGGCCAGACAGCGAATAAAGATAAGATAAAAGCTCTAGTACTGGTTCTGGTATTGACAAATTGCAAAAGTCTGGTGTAGATAGGAATAAAAGCATCTTGATTTGCAGAGGGGTTTCAAGTACTGTCATTTTATTTCAGTGGTAATTAATCACCTGGCCTGTTTATGCATTCAGGTAAATCTCATTAAACAGCCATCTTCATCTCTAGGTAGCTAAGTACTTACATGTGTTTGACATAAACATTTAAAAGAGGCTGATGAGGCTTTAACACACCTCTGGCAGAATGTTGAAGACAGAGATCCTGATCTGCGTATGACTGCAAAATAATTAATTAGGAAGTATTAACTGGCATATGCTATTACCTTAAATCTTTACTTCCACAGGTTTCTTTAGGCTAAAAGAACTTGCTCTCTGAGTAGTAGTTACAAAAACTTCTTTAAATTATCGAGAAGGAAACAAAAAACTGCAAAATTGTTTTCTAGCCACACCAAAAAGAGTGATTCTCTCGCCCGTAATTAAAATCCACTCTAAAGCATGTGGTTGAGTCGATGTCATCCAAATATGAATGTGTTATGGTTATTTGGAGATCTCTTGTTAATGACTACTGTGCAGACCACACAGCTGCACAAAGCGTGTGGATATACAGGAAAATATTCCTGTATAGCGAAATGGCAGTCATTTGGACCACTAGAGAATACCATTTCCTTTGCACTGACAACATTCCCAGTGAGTCCTCATTCTATGTGGTAAAGAGAATGGCTTTAAGTGAATTCCTTAAAAAAGAAAGAAAAAAAAAAAAAAAAGAAAATTAAAAAAGCAACTGCAGTGTGCACATGGCATAAGCAGTTTACTAAGGCATTATAGTACAGTGTCATGCAGGCTGTTATAAAAAAATCTGGTACTCTGGTGATAATGTGTATATTCATTCAGTATAAATGACTAAGTTCAAAAAACCATACAATGAATCATGGTTGCAAGGCCAGACTTGCTTTGATTAACTATGCTGGTATAATGAAATCCAACAGAGCAATCACTGAAACATTTAGCTCCAAATGTAAATCTTCTTGAACTCTGAAAAAAGCATGTTAAGCAATGAGAGGTGGTGTATAATACAGCCATATTTCATATAATGGAAGTGGAGGCAGTTGTAAAGGAAAGGGAATGTTAAAAAGTTGTTATGCTGTGTTTGGCAAGAATGAGTCATTTTAAATGTGTCAATCATGATAATCCAACATATTTTTAATCTAAAGGTCAATAGAAGCAGTTTCTATAGTGGTACAATAGTTATGCCAAATATGAAAGCAAGCATTTATAAGATGATTTCAAGTGTTAATACAGTACTATAATGTGTCTTGGAGAATTAATCTCAGCTTTAAATTGAAGGGCATAGATTGGTCAAGGTAGGAGAATCTTATTAAAAATGTACTGATACAACCCATGATGCTTTCATTTCAGCAAGACTGCTGTGCTGAATTCCCATATCTCAGGCATGTCTTAACTGTATAGATGAAAGGTGTCTTTTCTGCCAAGAGACAGAACTTGCTTTGTCTAGGGGAAACTTAGGATCTACTATTAAACCTCAGAGCATGAAGATTTCATAGTATGGTTACTCATTGTACATCTAGACAATGAGTTATGTATTTCTTCTGAGAAAGCACATGTGCTTAAGTGCCATTAAAGCTATCAGAAGACTACCTGTGTCCAGGGAAGTCTATTTCTGGGGAATTTTTTTCAGTACAGACTTCAACTCAAGCACTCAAAAAAATATTTTCCTTCAGTATTCATTTCTCCCCTGTTCTGTCCCTTTTGCAATTAAAGATGCCTAATGTCCTCAGAACACTTCTTTCAGCTATCAGTAGAACTGTTACAAACACAATGAACACAAAATGTAAAGTATGGGCATAAAGACTCAGCCAAGCCAAATTTTGATTTTGGGTTGTCCCAGCAACACAATCAAAAGGAAGATCTTTTGTTTCCACTGGAAAGGACAGAGAGCAAGAAGTGATATAATGCACTCTGCTGTCATAACTAAAGAAGGTAAGGGCATTGCTGGTAGTGTTGCAATACTCTTCTATAAGTCTATGTTTATTCAGGGGTAGGGAGAACCTGGAGGACAGGCTACAGAATTGCAAAAGAGGTTGAATATATATATATGGTGGCTGTCCGGTATTAATTTCCATGTTAAGTGGGGCAAGAAGAGAGTTCCTCTAACACTGTCTTCTATCCTCTCCGCTACCAAGTTGAAATATTGAGCTTGCCACAGAATAAATGTGTTCAATTACATTTAGATTATATACAGATTATATCTCATATCATGTAAGGAGTTTAGTTAAGGAGGTGCTGAAGACTCATCATCAGATTTGGTCTTAAGCTGGATCTGAATAGAAACCTATGGGACTCTCTAGCATTAAAATGAATGTGAAGCTTGATAGACTTAAAATATTTGTATAAAGCAATCATACAGAACATGACAACAATCACTGCAGAATACATACAATAAAACTTGGTGTTTCTGTTTTCTTTTACAGGACATTACAGCACTTGCCTTAAAGCAAGACTCATAATCAAGAATCCTTCAAAACTGCTCAGTTTGAAGAAGTGACCTCAGAACAAAATGTGCTTTGATTTCCTCTTTTTTCCCAAGCCTCTGCCGAGATAGTTGTACAGCAACTTTGTGGTTTAAAATAAGAAAATGAACTTGTTGGAAAATATCTTATGCAAATTTTGTAAAACATCACTGGGTACAAAATTGCATGCATCTATGTGCAAAAGTCCAACCTGTGAATATGTTTGTTGCATACTTTACTTTACAGTGAGGGTGACAGAGCACTGGAACAGGCTGGCCAGAGAGGTTGTGGAGTCTCCTTCTCTGTAGATGTTCAAGTCCTGCCTGGATGCCTACCTGTGCGACCTGGTGTAGGGAACCTGCTTTGGCAGGGGGGTTGGACTCGATGATCTCTGGAGGTCCCTTCCAACCCCTACAATTCTGTGATTCTGTGATTCTGTGATTCTGTGATACGTTGAAGGCCAGCTATTCCACATCTTATGGACTTGTCAACTTTCTAGGTTATATGCTCTGGAGCTCTTCTGAATGGGGACAGACTTCAGCATAATGTTGTGTGATGGATATCTGAAAATTTTGCTTCTAGTTCTTAAAAGAATGTGGTCGAAGCACTTAAAAAAGGATGCAGTGGGGTTTCAGGAGCTGAAGTTCTGGCTTGTGATTGAAAAGACTCAGCAACCACCTCGTCTTGGAGGTGCTATCACTCACAAAGTACCAGCTTCCCCGACTCTCAGATTTCCCGCCAGCTGTGGCACTGCATGCTGAGCATTCTCACAAGCAGGGAAAGAGTGGCAGCAGATCCCCAGGACTCAGAAAAACACCGTCCTTACAAGGTGGCATGCAGTTCTGCTCAAGAAAATGTGTAAGCATGTGTATAAAATGAAACACAGGCATGAGTGCCCCACATAATTAGAAAATACTAGGAAGATGCACTTAGTCTATTTCATTCAACTATTTCATGGAACATGTGATTTTTATGTATTGGAAACGAAGCAAATCAACTCAGTCAGACTGTCTCAACAATTTGATTATCCACTTCCAAACACTTAAAGATTTCTTCACCTGCCTCTAATTTGTATAAATGGTAGCACACGGTGAAACTGAACTGCCCACGAGGTACAGATAGTGTTGATTTGGATCATATATCATGAGCTTGCTAAGGTTTTTCTTCCCCTTACCCTCCTGTGTAGCTACGGAAAGGAAGCTGGGACCAAGCGATGGGGAGCTGCCCCGCACCTCCTGCAGAAGTGAGTCCTGCAGAGACCCCTGCTGGCAGAGCTCAGAAAGACATCACCACCTCGCTCCAAGACTTGGCCACCGCGTGCCTGCACAGATACGTTCTTCCTGAAAGATAGATGAATCGGTCACTCTTTTCCACCCATTGTAATCTCTGGCTGTTGTTGTTATTGTTTTCTTTTTCGTGGTTGTTTTTTTTTGTTTGTTTGTTTGTTTGTTTTTTTCCTCGTATCTATCTTACGGAAGGATTTCTTCAAAATCCTGATGGTTGTTCTAGTTGTGGTGGCAGTCGCTGATAACAGACAACTGTAGACTGAAACTTCCATAACTCACATTCCGTGATGTGGGGTAGGTAGGCTACAGCTATTATACATTCTTTGGCAGGTACACCAACCAGTGAACGGTGAAAGTGTGTCAACATTAGAAAACTAAAAGATATATGTTAAGAAGTTCAGATCGGAGTATTGCA
Source organism: Centrocercus urophasianus (assembly GCF_019232065.1). Taxonomy (NCBI): domain Eukaryota; kingdom Metazoa; phylum Chordata; class Aves; order Galliformes; family Phasianidae; genus Centrocercus; species Centrocercus urophasianus. The sequence goes on along the minus strand of NW_024884833.1, from coordinate 10,690,917 downwards.
GAGGTATTGAGGTAGAGCACAGTCAAATGAATTAGTGCTTTTTCATTTTATAGTGACAGCAGATTAAAGCAGTGGGGGAAAAAATAAAGATCCCAGCAGAATTACATATCTGTGATAAACCTCCAAAAGCCCTAATGGTGGAATAGTCTCAGATCGGGCAGCAATTTATGGGGCAAGTTTGAGAACTCTTAGAAACTGTAATATGGAAAAAGTCAGTATAGGAAAGATTTAAGTAGGCAACACCGTCTTCAGCCAGTACTGCTGCTGTGTGTACATCCCTTAGGTCTCTTGAGTGATTACGCCAATATCTTCAGCGTTAGGATTGGACACCTATTAATCAGGATGAGCAAACCTTCACATCTCTGCTGTGAAGAATCATGAACTGAGGGACTAAATATAGGCAAACAGATCCAATAACTTTATCCTTACAGCAGAGTGACATAAGCAAATATAAATCCCACAAGTGTTATTATAATGCCTGCCAAGTTAATTGAGAACATATTCGTTTCTTCAACTAAATAAATTACTGTTACAATTCTATGACCCTGAGGTCATCTCCCTTAGGAGATGCCTAGCACTTGAATTAACAATTCAGCTCGTCACAGTAAGTGGCCTGAGCCAATCAATGCCAAATAAATACTGCTGAAATATGCATTTAATTATCTTAACACTTTAACATTTAAAACACTTTCCCTGCCAGCACTTTTGTTGTGGTTGTTGTTTGGTCATTTACTCTGGATGAGTGAGAAACTTGAGTCTAGTCTTTGTAGGATTTGGTCCCAGGGAAGATCACAGCCAACACTCATGGACAAAACTGGATGCAAAAAGGTTATTTCTTTCTCATGACGGAATAGAAATTTTTATCCACATTATTTGTTTTGCTTATTGTAACAAGCAAATGCAGCCAGCAAACTTTTATGAAGTTTCAAAAGTACGGCCCTCCAATTTGCTTTGCCAGATTAAATAAGGACAAAATGCCTCCTCTAATGAAGAATTCATGTACTGCCAAACTCAGAGTTACTACAGCTGAATTAAAACTGACATGCAAAATGCCAGTGAGCTCACTACGAATAGCTTTATTTTAGAAATGATGGGGTTCAATTTACACACCAGCAAAAGCCTACTACAAAAAACATTAAAATATAAGTTTCTTTCAAAAGGAAAAGCTGCTTTCCATCCTCCTGGCATGCTAAAATTCATCTTAATGAATGCCGCCTATTCCCCATACTTCTAACCCTAGCTTAAGCTCTATGCATAGGCTTTGCATGCAACTGCTCAACTGGAGTGTGTAGTCTGTTGAGGAACACATAGTAAGTTATAATTTAGGCTACTCATATTGAACGTTACTCCCCAGAAACTGGAAAGCTCCTAACCAATTTGCAGCAAATTGGAACAGAATTAAATTAGCTATTCACTTGCATCACCATAAGTAAGAGCTCGGCTTGGTCCTGTGTAGAAAATAATTTCTACTTGAGAACAAATGATTCTTATGTTCTTATCTCCCTCTTTTTTCCCTATGTAAATAGAAAAAATACGTATCTAAGTTGCAATACAAAAGACTCTCATTTTGCAATTATTTGGAATCTAATATTCATGAGTATTAATTCTTTTAAAGAGGAGAATAAAAGTGATGACATTCTGCAGACTAGTAGACTTCATACCTTCAGAAATTTTTTTTAAGAAAAAATGGTTCATTAATTTTTAAACAAGAGACATTCATTATTATGCTTTCTGTGACAAGACTGATTTTTTTTTGTAAATGATGACCATAATTAAGCCTCTTGTAATGTACATTGCTATTACTAAACAGCACAATTTATATAATGTCTCCACTCTAGGAGTCTTTGCTTTCTTACTGAGGAGAAAGATCAGATAATGACTGGGATTATGGTATAATACTATTATTTTTAAGGATATTACACAAAACATACATAGTCCATATTAATCTTTAAGCCAAACTTAATTAGGCTGTGGTTGTTTAGCCAGAGAAAGAACTGAAGGATTTGTTATGGCTCTAATGCAATGTTGATGTTATTTCTAGTTCTAGAGAAATGTAAAAATTAAGTTATAGCCAAGTGACATTTTTACACAAACTAAAACATTTCCACATCATTCATGTACTTTATCTAATACCAATGGAACGCTGTGTAAATAAAAGTTACTTATGTGGCTCAGAATCGGGTCTTGAATCTGCTACTAAGCGAAGAATGAACACAATCACAATTATTTGTAGTTCTTGTTGAACTTGATGTTCAATTGCAAATACAGGCCAGTATTGGCTGTGATTGTATACACCTTTGGATATGGCATTTAATCAGTATAAGCTCAAGTTATTCCAAGCACAGAAAAAAAGCCACAAACATGTGACATAGGTGACCATCTTCAAAATTTGAATATGAAATGTTGACACAAGAGACTTCCCAAGAGAATGCTAATAATTTCCATACAGTATTTCCTGAATTTTTCAGTGGAATTCAGAAGCCTCTCATGAAACAAAATGAGAGACAAATTTTGCTTACTTTAAACACTAATCAGCCAATGGGAATTCCTGGGAAAAGGCAGTTTTTGTCACAATTCACGTGTGTCACATTCTCTTACTATTTCTCTGATTAAATATGTGGCTGAACATTCTTATTTATATTATAAAATATGTTGCAAAATCACTCATATTCATTTTTTTTTTCTTTGCATACTGCCTAAGTGTCTTTGGAGCAGTAGTATTTCTCATCTTAGAAGGAATATGTCTTTCTAAGTTGTCTTAAGGGTAAAGATTTTGGGAATCCTGCTAAGACATTAGCACTACATCTCTATAATCTTTTCTACTGCAATTGCACTGAAGGGCAACATTATTATTAAGCTTGCTTTGAAGAACAAAGCACTGTGATTTAAGGAGGACCTGCTTGTGCACGGATTTGATTCAAAGTGACATTTTAAGTTAAACCCCAGGCCAGCTGAGCTTTCGGTCAAGCAGCATGGGTCAAATCATGCTCTGTGGCATAAGGAAGTTGGAGAGGGCTTTCCACTGTTTCCAGAGGGCTTTCCATTACTAGCATTCTAGGCATGTTTTATTATGCTGCTGTTAAGACATTTCCATAATTAAAAAGAAATGGCCAAGCTTTTTCTATCTGACTGTTTGCAGGTGGTAGAAAACAGGTTCAACTGAGAAAATAATAATAATTAAAAAAATAGGAAATTACTGTGGAATGAAGAGAGATTGTTTTCTCTCACATGAGGAAAATTTGAATAGAAAATTTTGTTTCAGGCCAGCTCAGTTCAAATCAGTCTTGTTCTGACAAACTGAAAAGAAACTTTTCATTTTGCATCAGTTTGACATTAATCGATGAGTGTCTGAACTGCTGCTACATGCCATGAGGTCTGTGGTGTTTTGTGCTGGGGATCTGGAAACATGTTTCTGCTGCCCTAGCCACCTCCTGATAAGACCTGGGTGCACATCATCCACTCCTTTTTACATCCATTCCTTTTTTCTTTGCCTTGCTTCCTCTAAGAAACAAATTGAGCTAACAGAGAGAAAGCCATGACACAAAACTGTAGGTCCTCTAAGCTTGCCAGCTGTAGGAAGAGGACTGCAATTTGTGCTATGGAGAAATCTCACTGACAGAGTGCTATTGTACTTTACCCAATCTCCACTAGACAAAAAGGGAAACAGAAGCCCTTTCAATATAGCAGAATACAGGCTACTTGTTTATGCCACTACAAGCTACTTGTGAACCTAAGCACTAATAATTAAACCTGAAAAGAGATAAATTGGCATTATTGGCAATACAATTTTGCACTGTGCCTGCAAAAATAATAATAATAATAATGTGTACTCTGCTACAATGAAAGATTATTCTTGAAAAATATTTTCTAGAATGTTTTACATTCTGTGTTACAGCCAGAATCTTACAGTCTAAGTAGGCTGTAGATTTCCTGCCACTAGTGTTGGTTATTATGGAGCATGCTATTCAAGTTACTTGAAAATGAACATTCAGCCCCTCAGTACCCAAATCCTGCTCGTGGTTTTATTTTTGTACATGCTTCCTGATCGACCTTGATTCAACTCAACAGATCTGGCTTGTCTCCCACAGAATATAACAAGTTAAACATCTTTTGTTATCACCTAGACACATCCAAAATATACTCTTGTGTATATTATAAAATTATGAAAGTGCATAACAGTATTTTAGGTGAAAAAAAGACCCAGCATGCATCATATATTGTTCTGAATACTTGCTGCTCCTTGCCAATGAAATATGAGCACACTTTGCAGGAGCTGTCCCCTGCCAGGATTTAAAGCCAGGCAGAGAGCTACAGCCAGGGAAAGGCTGTATACTATTTGTTTCCTGATAGGAAGCAGGCTGGTGCCATAATAAGGTAGAGCACTCACTGAGTGCTGCCGTGCTTACAGCTCATGGAAACAGTGATTGGCAGGCTATCAACAGCCACGGGTCAAAAACAGAGCAGATGCCAAAGAGGAGCTGCACATTGGTGCCTTGTATCTTTGACACAAGCCATGTGTCTGTAGGCCAAGACACAAGGAAGCTGAGAGACATAAGAAGCTCTCTTATTCCACTGTACTTAGAGAGCAGTGAGAAGAACCTTTCCAGTACTCTTTTCCTGAGGGATGAGAAGAAAGTGTTGAGTTTCTCACAGCAGCAGCAGCTCCAGATTTAGCAGGGCTGCAAGACACACCACGCTGGGGAGGAGCAGCAGAACGTGTAGTGACTGCTTTCTGCACTAGTCCTTTCTTACAGCCAGTGGGAAAGTCACCGTGTTCCACTTTGGGCTGCAGAGCACGGCACAAACTGCTGCTTTGTAATCATTCTGCCTCAGAAATTGAGGGTGGTTCATTTGAAAAGGCATGATGGATGGAAGAACAAGTAGTCAGATAGAATCTTCTTGGCAGTGTTTTTTTCAGAGGGAAGATTGGATCCTGTGTAATTTGCAGAACATGATGTTCTGGACACAGTTGAGTGTGGGGGGAAAAAAAAAAAGAAAAAAAAAAGAAAAAAGATTTCAAAATTTGGCACAATTGATTAAAGACTACATAAAAAGCTAAGACAGATGTAAGGGGTAAAAGAAAAAGATTACCTTTCTCATATTTGACCAGAAGTACTTGACAACCCTTTTTATATTTGTTGGCCATTACTGCCACATTAGCTACAGCTCAAGTGAAACATTTAGAATGGAATAAAAGACAAGTAAATCAATTGTTTTATAGTCTGATTAGAGACAGTACACTCAGGAACAGTGTCAAAGACCACACTTGTTAATGGCTTGAAAACCTGGGCATGTATGCTTGCAGCACTCTATTCTTGTGGAACAAAGACCTAAATAAAGGTTATCATATTGAAATTTATTGGCTAGATTTTTTTTTCTGTTGACATCACAATCATTTACTCTACAGCACTAACTTTGTTGGCACAGTGCACATTAAAATTTAGTGGAAATTAAAAAAAAAAATAAAAATGAGAGATTTTGGAATATCTTTGGTCATGGAATAACAATCCAGCCGGCTTTTGTAAAATCATTAGTGCAAAAACCAGTCACAGTGTTCTTCTGTCCTAGTATGGATATATTCTAGTATCCCAAAATACTGTCTGAACTACTGCTGAAAGACACACACATTTCAATGCGGAAATAACAAAGGCTTATGTTTGATATTGAAGTGTTGCAAAATGCAAAATGAACACATCCCAGAATGAATGAAAGCACAAGTGGTCAAAAGTCTGAAACTCCTATTTGTCATAGCACAGGATCTGAACTATTTTATTTTGTTAAAACTCAATTATTGTTGTTCAGTTGATAATGTTGGCATGCGACAGACCTCACTGAACAGGGAAAAAAAGAATGGCAAAAGTAGAAAATTATAGGAGAGAACACTAGTCTTAATATTCAGTGTACTTTTCTAAGGAGGAAAAACTCCACTGTTTACTTCACGCAACTAGCCACCAACCATGCTCTTCTTAAGAGGACCAAACTGTGAGGATGACAATCCTAATCCCAGCTCTGTGTGGCTCTTCAAAAAGGATTCCAGAATAGCTCCAGACAATTGAATCCAGGCTTAGATCATAGTGATAAAACTCTACAGTTCTCTTCATGTTCTACTCCTTGTGCTTACCCTCAACTCCCCTGACAGAACAGTGTCTGAGGGCAGTGGTCCAGCACTGAGTATGATGAACAATTCCATTACCAAGCACCCAGCACTCACAAGAGCACCTTTTTGAGGAGTGTAGCATTTTCATCTCTACTTTCCACCAGATAATTTGCTCAGATTTAGTACTAAATTTCTGGAGAAAAATGGGAGCTAGCCCATTTGATTAATCAAATGGAAACAACATTTAAAGCTATTGATTCACCTGTATTGCCTTGTATTGCTTTATACGATTACAAAACAAGTATTCAGACAGTGAAGATTAAGGGAAATCTGGGAGATAAAAGGTATAAGCATAATTCCTGTATGTTCAGAGTTCTTCCTGACTTTGGACACTTTTCCTTGAAATGAACATATTTCTTGCCAAACACACTGTTTTACACTGATGCAGAACAGAATGTACTGCTATGATCTCGTAAGATGTGCATGATGGACATTTGTTTCCTGCCCTGTTTACTTGCAGTGTTTTTCATAGATTGCAGGCTTCCCTTTTTTGTAGGCACTCAGACTTGTCCCTAGCTATATGGAAGATTTGTGAAGGCAGCAGCGACAGACATTACTAAACAGAAGAAAGATGAGCAGTCAAAAACTGACAACCAAAGAAAAGCCAGAAATATGGAAAGTTGCAACACTAGACAAAATTAATTAGAAAAAAATGATCATTTACATAACTGAAAATAAATGAACTCATTTAGATTTACCTTTTCCCTCTGCTTGTGATGAGAAGATGCAAAATGCCAAAAGTGTTAAAATATACTTTTAATTCTTAAAACACAGAGGGAGGTACGGTAGTTTTTAAAACCCAGTTTTCCAAACCATGGGATTTCATTTCCAATGCTTGTTTTGCTACACAGGCTACACAGTGCATTTTGTAGTAATCCTATGCAGGATTATTGTTTTTGCCAGGTTGAAAAGCCCTTCATATAGAACACATGAATTAAAGATGCGATATCAGAAGATCCCAAATAGCAGGTAATATCCAAATACATGTTGAATGCCTACCAGATTGCCCAGAGGGATTGTTTCAGCAAGTGAAGATGATTGATAACCCCTGATCTGTATACTTCACTGGTGCAGCACTTCCAACAGTCTCTTCCCAGAAATTTTTGAGTAGTTCAAGGTAGAACAAATGCCAGAGGCAATAGGCAGAGAGAAAAGCAAGGAAATCACAACACTACAAAGTGTGCTATAGAGTAAGCTATATAATTCTTTCTCAGATCTCTGCTCCATCTCTAAATTTTCTCCACTAGCTTCTCAATGGTCTTTTATTTCTGGCTCAGCGTCATTGCAGAGCCTTTCCCTACCAATTCCCATCTCTCTTTTTTCCTCTTCTTCTCTTTCCTTATACAAGCCCTCCCTCAAGCTTGTCCTTATGCTCACTGGAAGGAGAAGGTGGGAAAGAAGGGAGGAAAGTGATATGAAAGTGGCTCCATGGAGGCAAAATTGTACTGCTCCTTCTCATGGGATCTCATGCCCAGTGAAGGAGAACCAGTGAGGCCTGAGGCAATGGAAAAGGCTTGGAAAGGATGGGACTAGGGCTGGGGAGGGTTCTAGTAGCTAGAGCTGGAACAGGGAGTCACATGGGGCTTTCTGATGAAAAGGCAGCAGCATTTTAGGAATGTGTGCTAGGTCAGGTGGAGAGATGTGTGCAGGGTTTGGGCAGAGTTGGGTATATTGGATTCTGAGGTTGCCTTTGCTAGAAATAGCTGTATGGAGGAGCATGTAGGGATATTTTCAGGAAAAAAAAAAGACTGTAAGTTTGGTAGCTAGAATAGTTAATACTTGCCTCCTTGCTCAGGAAAGGAAGAGAGACAGGCTGATAATTTGTAGCTCTCTCCTTGTCAGAAACAAATTTGTTGGAGGTCAAGGGTAATAGTTAAGAACATTTGGCACTGAATAACCTCGGATACTTCAGGTTTGGCTTTTTTAATTTTTTTTTAATTTTTTTAAAATTTTTTATTTTTACTTCCCTCCAAGGATTAAAAATGAAAAAGGATAGATAATCAGTTAATACTTGTCGATGAAGCTTGAGATAGCTTAACAATTAGTCTGGTGGTGAATATGAACAAATCTCTCACCTTTTCAAGGTCTAAATGACAAAAAGAAGAATAAAAAAATGTGATGGACATGAGATGGAAATACAGTTTGCATCAAGTAGGATAAAGAAATCAAATAACGCATTTTGTTGCATAGCTAAGAGTTGCATGTTGCTTTCATCAGAAGGTCATGATTGCTTTTTTGTTAGGTAATAATAAAATTATTAGGATATTAAATACAACCTGATTGTGTATAAAACAAAGCAAAACAAACAAATAAATAAAAAACGCAAAAGAAAACCAAACCAAAACACTCAAACAGTAGTACCCACTCGGGAAACTTAAAATATGGATAAAATTACTTCTTTTATGTAAAGTCCTCCCAAAATTAGTCTAACATGGTTTTAATGCATTTAAAAATAAGATAAAAAATACTATGAAATTTTTATGTGTACAGTCTATATAGTACTTGTTTTTCCAGCCTGTGCTATTTTTTAAAGTTATTTCTGTAAGCAACAAGTTAACATAATAGCAAGAAAATAGATGTACGTCCTTCAGTAGAATGCTCTTTCCCTCCGTGAGATAAGTTAACTATGAAGAGAATCGAATGCTGATGTTAAATTAAGGCTTCATCCACTGTGTGTTCAATTACTGAGTAAATATACACTAGGCATCTGCTTTGAATATTGAGGCTATGAACTGCTTCCTAAGGTGAGACACATCTGTGTTCTTTCTATTAGCATATTGTTGCTTGGTTTTGTGTATTCTGCTAACTCAAGCTCTTTTTAAAAGTACATTATAAAAAACTCAAAAGACCTAGATTGTTTATAGAATCCTTAATGAAGATACGATTTTGAAATTTCCTGGCAGATATTTCAGACAGTAGTTTTGGAAAAGCACTCTGAGATAAAATAAGCCAAAGCCACTATACAAAACTGGAGAAACATCAATAGATGAAGAAGTTTCTCAGTGTCTGCTGTTTTCAGTGTACCAGACATAAAATTATAAGCAGAGGCTGGCAGAAACATCCCAACACAATGCTAAGGAAGGTCGATCTACCAAATCATTAATCTGTACTCCAGCAAAACTTTCTGCCTGAGAAAAAAGGATACTGTAGGGTCAGATCCTACAATGAAAAAAAAAAATTATTGACAAGTTAGAGTAATAATGTGGTTCTTATACAGAGGTCCCTACATTGTTCATGATTCATAAAGACTTCTTTGTTGCTACCCAGATTGATATATTCAGCAAAAACAAGAAATGGAGAGTTTGGCTTTAGGGAATGAGGCATTTTAGTATCTTTCTCAGAATTTGTTCAAAGGAAAAATTGTTGATTAGACAAAAAAAAAAAAAAGGAAGGGAAGGGAAGGGAAGGGAAGGGAAGGGAAGGGAAGG
>NW_024884833.1:10615178-10681228 GCF_019232065.1 Centrocercus urophasianus | reverse complement strand
GGGGGGGAGGGGATATTTTACAGGAAAAATGCTCTTGAGATAACTTGTGAAATTAATCTTGTCCTCATTTATCTTATGGTGTCTTCAAGTTTAAATGCTGATTTTGAGAACATCTGTTTCAATTACAGTTGCAAACTCATTACTTTTATGACTCTTACATATTTGAGATAGATTTATTGGTGACCTTTGTTGGGAAACTGAATGTTTTTGTTGTTACTAACATTTCTATAATTGATACTGTTGTTAGTGCCACCAAGGTACTTCTTTAAAATGAAATACTGTGTCTTGGCTGATCATACTGCCTAACCATAATAAATCATATAAATATTATACAACTTTTCTTGGCTTTGAAACAAAAAGTATCATTAAAACCCTTCATACTAGACAAATTGCCAACTCAAATACACCACTGGAAAAAGTTCTGAATTTCTCATTTTCTAGTTGTTTGCTCACTTTTTCTTGCACTAAATAGTGGAAGGCAGAGCATTGTGCTGTTTAGGGAACTGCTATGTAACCTATGAGATATCTATCACTTAGTCTAAGATAAAAAACTCATTTGTGACCACTGTAAACGCTAAGGGATGGAAAGGAAACATCCTGCATTTTGGTATGAAAGAGTAATGTAGTTGGATTTGATTTCCAGTGTGTAGAGAAATTACATGATTCAGAATGTCAAAGTCTCTAATAAAAAATATTTGCTTGTTAGCATATACAACTTGATATATTGAATGTGGAGCATTATTTTTTTTTCTATTGCAGCAGCCATCCATGCCAGAAATGTATCAGCCATCTTGTTTTAAGCCCAGCTTCAAGCATACACCTTGAGAAAAGCAATCTCAATTAAAACTTAGGGCTGAGTCCATTACTGCCATCCTTAAAGACCAGAAACAAACTCTTTAGTGGAAGTGAGGAAACTTTTAATGCTCTCACTTTCATGTGCATAAGAGATTTATTTCTCTGTGCATCATACAGCAGGCAGTCCTGGTTAGACATGAGCTACTGTGTCCTTTTCGCAGCCAGGAATGTTGCTCCATGTAAATCAGATCAGACAGAATGAAGCAAACACCAACACTGTGAGTGACAGAGTCCCCTTTAACCAACTTCTTCCTTCCTGCTTCCTTTTGTAAATGTATTACAGGGATCGTATTACAGGGACCAGATGAAAGAGCCACAGGGCATTTATTACTGTTTTCTATTGCTAGAATTGCTTAATACTTCCAGCTATAAAATCAATATTCATATTGTCAGACTTCGGGTTGAAGTTCTATTGCAGTATTAACTACACCATGATGGCAACCAAGTTTAGACAAAATGCCTCAAGTGTTTCTGAAAATACTTTGTGTAGGTACTTGAACAGTGACAGGTTGTAAACACCTCAAAGAAATTTACTTAATATATTTGGTCAACATAAAAGTTGTTGAAAAATTGATGTGAAATATGCACATATGACATTTTTTTCAATTTCTGAAGTTAAAATTCTCCAAACCTGGGGATGTTTGAGGCATTTACCATTTACTCATGCACTTGCAGCTTAATCTTCTAGAAATAGAAGAGAAACAGAGAAACTAGAGATGATAACTCCTTGAAGAACTACGGAAAAGGAACAGGAGCTGGCAGCTCATGAGGATGGAGCAGGAATGGACACCAACAATGTTCATTCAATACTGTCATTAAAGACCATTTGGAGAAGACTTCTAAAACCAAAACTGTGTGCTTGGTGATGGAGCATTGCGTTGCAACGACAAGAAGCAGCTACTGAAAAAAAATAATATTGACAATCTTGAAATAGAATGACATTGTAAGCTACAGATGAGACTGTGCCTCTTCACTCCCTTTGAAGAGCAAACCAGACCCTTGCTGCCAGCATATGCAATGGAAGTGATAGCTATTACTGCCACCTGGCTCCAATGAGGCAGTTTTGGGAAGATGAATCCTTTCATGACTTTCATAATGTGATTTCTAGGGAATTAAAGGACAGAGAATGCAATGTTCTAGAATGCTTCTGAAAACTTCACAAAATTATATATGTAGTACTCTTTTAAAGAATATAGGTATATATTAAATTATATTAAATAGGCATTCAGAAGTAAAGAAATAACAACATTCTTGTTACTAGAGTAATTTCAATGTAGTTCACTCAAGCATAGTTATTAAATGATTCTACACTTATTTTCTTCACACCTTGGACTCATTCAGCATATAGAAAAGGCTCAATGTGAACATATCACTCAAGTTGTTGGGAGAGGATGGTGAGTATCAGCAGGTGTGTTTCAGGTACCACTGAATGGAGCAAAGAGGCGACAAAAGACTAAAGGCAGCTGTAGTTATGAAAGACATGCTTTAGAAGAACTCATATTTCCAATCTTTCCTGTCACTGTTTGCAGCATCATTGCCATTCCAGACAATTTGCAAGCCAAACTTTTCATTGGCAATCACTAATTGTTCATTGCTATTATGTGGCGACGTACTGAATAAATTGCAAAGAGCTGAATGTTCACAGCTGTGAGTGAGGTCAACGACCCAGTCCTCTCAGTCTGCAGAATTATAGAAAATGCTAAAAATGCTAGGTGGGGAAAAAAAAAAAAAAAAAAAAAAAAAAAAAAAAAAAAGCAGCTGGCCAGATAGCTTTAAATGGAATACCTAAAAGTAGTCTATGAAAATAGTCCACATTTTGTAATAGGCTTCTCATTCTTCCATTGTATGTCATAAAACAGGACTAATATCATTTCCAGATAAGGAAATCAGAAGTGAAGACTGCACCCACTCACTTTCTAGGATATTTTGAAATGAGCAACATATGTGTGGATGGCTTGGTTGTGCATGAAAGTTTTTCTATGACAGTCTAAAAGGATAAGTATGTAATAGTACAAGATAGACAAACAAACAAATAAATAAATAAATGCAAGGATAAGCAATGGTGCTTATGCTTGAATCGAAAGCAAAAGCCTACTTAGTTACCTGGGTAGCTTTTTCAACTACCTCAAATTGCATTAAAGACTGGTTAAAGCAACAGTCATAAACTTTCTGAGTGTTTTCACATAAAAAACTGCTGCACTTGCCACCATACATCTGTCAGAAAAGGAAGTGTCAGAATTTTCTTTCTATTAGGCCAAGATTTCCTTTTCAGAAATTACTTTGAAAACTTTTGTCTCTTCGGGCTCATCACTGAGAAAAAGTGAACATGCTCTGACGTAGAATAGCGTGCAATTCAAAGCTTATACTTCACTTAGCTTCTTTAACATGGAATACTTGTTCCTAAAAGAATTTTCTTTCACTTCTAGAAATTGCATGAGAATTCATTTATGAAACACTCAGGCCAAATGAAATGTAGCATGCTACCAAGAGCTTTTTGTGGACAGGGAAGGCACAGGAAATATGGCTGAGATTTCCAGTGCTGAGCACCTCGCTGTGTCTGAAAATACTGGCACATCATGAAGTACATTGCCAATTAATTCTGCCCACTATAAGGACTTCTTTATAAGCTATTTCCAGTGTCTTCATTTCTTCACTTAGTTTGTTAAGAAAAGACTGCAAAGTTTGCATATCATAAACATCAATCCAAACCTTACTGCTTTAGTTTTATGAAGTAAGAATATATTACTGTTAGAATGAGATTTTACATACTTTTGAGTTATGGCTGAGCTGCATACCTGTAATAATGTTAACACTAGAGACAAAGCATATTCAGGCATCTCTAGTTTCAGTGCTGAAACCATCCATCTGACCAATGTGTTGACATAATTTTAAGAAAATGAACTAAGAACAGTAGCAACGTTACTCCTTACAGACAAAAAATAATAAAAAAAAAAAAAAAAAAGAAAAAGAGAGAGAGAGAGAGAGAGAGAAGATTCAGCTGCCTTGTTTCAGTAGATTCAGTAGATTGAGTGTTCAATACCTGAATCAAATGCTCACATACTGCTCTGCACAGGCAACCCTTTCCTGATCATGCTAAAAATAATCATCAGTATGGCTGAGCAACCACCATTTTTCACTGTTAACTTCACAGTGGAATTCATTGTGGCACAGTAATTTTCATACAGTGATTTTCCTACAAATACTTTTAAAAAAATTGCTTTTTTATTTAAAGTTTTCTAGATAAAAGTACAAAAGTTACTTCAGATCTTCACTTAAACAATGGTGTAACTGTTCATTATTTTTCTTCTTTAACTTTAGAAACAGTGGACCATAGCCTAGCAGGCATTCTGCTTGCAATGTGCTTAAGTACCTTTCTGAAATTCAAGAAACATTCTCCTGTACTCATTATGTTATTGCCTGTAGTTAAATATCTAGACAGAGCTGTAGGAAGAAAAGGTATGAAAGTATCCCAAAGGGGGACAACTATATCTGTGAAACCTGAACACAGCAGTTTCCATAGAGGATAAAAAGATAAACACAGTGTAGATGAAAGAAGAAAGAATGGTTATATCCTGATATGATTACAATCCTACCTACAAGAGGTGAGGAAATGATGCCCTAGGGTCCAGAAAACCTTGCTATGGCTTTGCTTAGGTATTTATTTTCATTCAGGATCAAATTTCTTCTATTGATGCCTCACAGTCCAAGTATATAAACCTTCCAAGGTACATTTAAAATATTTTCCATTTTCTGGGATCCACTCAATGGTTATAATGGCCTACTGTAGAAGGAATGAGGGTTAAGGTACTGACCACCTGACTCAGAGCTGAAAGAAAGTTCAGTATGGATTTGTTATTATTGTGGATAAAATAGTATCAAAATATACATTTATTACTTTTTGTATATTTTATTACTATCAGAGAAATTATCAAAAATAGTATTGTACAACTAAATATTTGTAAGAATATCTAGATTGTCTCTGTCCTTAACGTCTTTAATAAAGAAAAGGATCCCTGTGAAATATTTTCCACAATTTTTTTCCTAAATATTTTTTTTAACATTTTGATAAATAGCTGAAGTTCCACTGGAGAAGGTAGTAAGCTTATATGGCTGAGCAATATCTCACTGTCAGAAAATAAAATAACAACAACAAAAAAAGACTTTCTCTGTTTTAAATATCATCATCTTAATCTTTCTTATGGCTTTTGTCCATCTGGATGTTTCCACATAGTATATATCAACCAATCTAGTGGCCTTTTATGATGATGTCAACGCATCAATGGACAAGCCACAGATGTCATCTATCTGGACTTTAGTAGGGCTTCTGACACAGTACCCCATAACATCCTTCTCTCCAAATTGGAAAGACATGATGGTGGACTGTTCAGTGAATGAAGATCTGGCTGCAGGATCAAGTACAGAGAGTGGTGGTCAGCGGTTCAATGGATGGAGATCAGTGACAAGTGGTGCTCCCCAGGGGTCGGTTCTGGGGCTGATACTCTTTAATATATTCATCAATGCCATTAACAGTGGAGTTGAGCTCACGTCAGTAAGTTTGTGGAGAACACCAACCTGGGGGGTGCAGTCGACACACCAGAGGGATGAGAAATCACCCAAAGGGACCTAGAAGGCATGAACAGTGGGTCCAGGTGAACATCATGGTGTTCAACAAATCCAAGTGCAAGGTCTTGCACCTGAGTTGAAGCAGCATCCACTACCAATACAAGCTAGGGGATGGAAGAACTGAGCACAGCCCTGCCAAAAAAGACTTGGAAGTAATGGTGGGTGGGCAGCTGGAGCCAGCAATATGTCCTCACAGCCCAGAAGGCCAAGAGTATCCTGCTCTGCATCAAAAGAAACGTAGCCAGCAGTATGATGGTAGTGATCCTGCCCTCTACTCTGTGCTGGTAAGATCTTACCTAGAGTACCGCATCCAGATGTGGAGTCCTCAGTACGGGAGAGTCATAGACCTGTTAAGAGTACCAACAGGAAGGCCACAAAAATGATCCATGGAATGGAACACCTCTCCTACGAGGATAAGCTTAAAGAGCTGAGGCTTTTCAGCCTGGGAAAGAGTAGACTCCATGGTCACCTGGCAGCAGCCTTTCAATATCTGCAGCAGAGCTACACGAAAGAAGGGGACAGACTCATTAGCAGGGTTTGTGGTGGTAGAACAAGGGGAAATGGTTTCAAGCTTAAAGAGGGTGGATTTAGGCTAGATATAAGGAAAAAGTATTTTCCAGTGAGGTGGAAAAGGCATGTGGTTGATGCCCCATCGCTGGAGACTTCCAAGGTGAGGCTGGATCAGGCCCTGGGCAACATGATTTAGCTGTGGATGTCCCTGTTCATTGCAGGAGACTTGGACTAGATGACATTTAAAGGTCTCTTCCAACTGTAACGATTCTATGATTCCATGATTTTACATAATCATAAGGAAGAAAATAGGCTATTCTTATCTCTCATTTTGGTAATTGTTTATCTAATATACCTCAGAAAATGAGGTTAATTTGTTCAGACACTACAGGCTGTAAGCATCATTAAAACTCTTCCTGAATCTATTTTTAAACCCACAGTACTTGTTTGAGAATTTCAATCTTGCTTATTATCTGTTTCAGTAACTCAACTAGTTTTTCTACTCCTCTTTGTTCTCTGTAATGTCTCCGTACATACAATATTCAACATTAAATCAGACTTCTTAGTTATATTTCAAGAAATTCTACAATTGCCACCATATTCCCCCCTCCATGGCATCAAACTTTGTTCACATACATTAAAGCTTCATGACACCATATATTTTTCAGTTTCATTAATTTTAAATTTGCCGCTTAATGACTCACATGACTGATCAAGTCAACGAGATTATAACTACAGCCTTCACCAATGATGGTCTTCAAACTTGGTTAAAACAGGGATCAGATCCTCACATAATATCTAATTAACCATTGGTCTGAGCTAAGTCGCAATAAATGAACATCTAGTGTTAAACACAAGATTATTTGTTTTCGCGGCCCTCTGAAGAAGATGTAAGAACAAAAGTATACATAGGTCAAATGGTATATATTGATGTAAAACGCTGGTATTTTTTCTGAAAGCACTGCTTATCACTTTCACAATTAAAGAAATTTATTCAACAAAAACAGCTAGGTAGAGTACATTAAAATATATGCTTGACTTGCTGATCAAACACATTTAAAATTCTGTGCTATCATTCACTCAGTTTCATCTTGTGGAGAGCCTGTCCAAAGCTTGCCATACAGCATTTGGAATGATAAAAAAAATACATAAGCCATACAATTTTAAAAAGTCTTGTTCACAAATGGTATTGAACTCCTTGCAAAAAAAAAAAAAAAAAAAAAAAAAAAAGGGTAAAATCAGCATTAAAAGGAAAAAATATATATTTATATATCTGTATAATGGAGCATATACATCTGATGCCAACTATTTTCAGTTTATATTTCGTCTTCATTTCACCAACAATAAAATATGGCAGCTGATATTTTTTAAAATCTACTTGAAAAAAAATTATTTGCATTTCAGATTGCATGCAACAAGGCGCTCTTACTGGTGCTCATATGAAAGCAGCAAAATCTTAATAGTTTTCACAACAGTCCAGATGAGGTTTTGAGTAAGCAGGTGAAGAATGAGTAGATAGGAAGAAGAAACTGGATTTTATTAGTCCCTGTTGGGTCATCATTCTGTGGCAGATATTGTAGTAGGTAGAAAAGGGAGTCATCAGCAGCATTACTATCTCAGAATTACAGAAAGAGATTAATATCTGTAGTTCTAACTTAATGAAAGACTCAATCCTAATGACATCAAGGACTTCCAGAGAAGTAGTAAGCACTCTTCAGCTTTAAAAAGGAAAAAGAAAGAAACAACCAAAAAACCTGAAAACATCTTTCCTTGAAATCTCCCCAGCCCAAACAACCAAAACAAACCTTGCATTTTTCAGATTTGCCTCTATCTAAGAGAGGTAAAAAAGAAAGGAGTTAACATATATTGTCTGAAAAGAACAAGCTGAGAAACCCACAGTGAATCTTAGTTCTCAATATTAAAATATTAAAAAAATGTCCTAGGTTTAATTTTGGTATACTAAAAAGGCACAAGCTCCTCCTACAGCTCCAAGTAAAAAAAATGCCCAGCTTCAACTCTCACCTCAATTTCTGACACACCAGAAGTATTGAGAGAAGCTATTTCAGGTAATCATTATGACAAAAAAAAAGCTGGGTCATAGTGACCCAATATTGCTAAATTAGATTAACACTGACATACTGGAAACTTCTGTCAAGTTCAGAGAAACTTTGTTTCTTATTTAATAACTTAGCAATTACTCCAAGCCAGCAGAGACATAGGGAAAACTAAAAGATAGAGGGTTTCTTGTTTTTGTTTTTGTTTAACATAAAGTACATTACAAGATCATATAATCAATAATACTCTGCTCCCTGAGCAGGATCCAATAGATGTGCATTAAAATTTAAAAAGGGTACTGAAGGAATGCACACTCAAAGATCAAGTTATCCCCATGGCCTTAAACACTATGACCAAAGAGCATAAGGGTAAGTGAGGAAAATCCATTAGAAAATGTGTTGATTGAGTGATGCTAGAGAGATGACAAAGACTGCAAGAACACCAGGCACAAAGTTTGACCCTTCCTGGGCACCTGAATAAGAGAAAATGGAAAGCATCCAGAATTAGATAAGAATATCTGCAGCCAAAACTGTAAGAAAATAAAGCTCAAGGCTGGGGTTTTTAGAGCTGCCCTGAAAGATATAAATGTCTTATTCCCATTCAGTTTAATTAGGTGGCTGACTCCCTCACTGCTGCTTGAAAATCTCAGTCTTTGAACATATTCACTGCTGATTACTTCCATCCCAGAAATGCTGGCAGTTGATTAGAAGGTTTTCCAGGAGCACTTTTTGTTAAGTGAATAATTTAACAATTACAGCTAATAAATGTCCAAGTTAAAAAAGCCAGAATGCATGAGACACAGAAGACAATTTCTAAAATAAAGTGTGTCTCCTCAAAACTCAACTTTATTACTGATTTTAGTAATAGTGATTATTTATTATTGATTTTAGTTTACCAGTGATTTAGAATGTTTCCAGATTTCCTTGGAATGAAAAAAACTAAACAAAAAAAAAGCATACTCATAATATTTATTCACAGAATAAACAATATAATAAACAATGTGGGCCAAACTCAGGGAACACAGTTTGGCTCCACACAAACTGCAAATAACTAGACAAAGGCCAACTATGTAACTACCTTCACCAGAAAATTACATTCTACTCTCACCAGACAGAGTCACAGAAAGATCTTTCCCTCCTAAAAAAAAGATAAAAAAGTGAACAAGAATTAATCACTTCAGGAATCCCTGGACAGCTGTAGGATCTTCATATCAATGTGAGAAGTTTCTCTAATGAAACAGTGCACTGAACTCCTTTTTTCAAACTAATTATGTGATACACATGTAATTTAGGATAAGAAGTGTTTAGGATGAAGAAGAAAATAGCAGTGAATACCCTTATTCCCTCTAAATAAGATCAGAGCAGGAAACAGAGAAACCCAGCTTTCCAAAGTGAATTTACTTTCAAGTTAGGAGCATTTTGGTCCCAGTCCCTCTGTAGTCAGATAGGAAACTCAGCTACTTACTACACTCTGCAGATGCTCATCTTCTCCAGTGACTACTGAGAGTTTGCAAAGGGCAAAAGCTTGTATATGAAACATTCATCTAAAACTAATTTATAACTTACCTAGACTCAACTCCCCCTGCGCCCCCCCCTCTCATTTCTAACACTTATCTTCCACTGGTAATGCTGTCCTGCTGATCTACTTGAATGTATTAGCTATGTCAGTTGTCTTCCTCAGATGAGGTTCACCATTGTAAGTTCACATTGATTTCTGACTTACTTCTTTTTAAAGTATTTCCTCACGACTAATGATTTCCTCTTCTCCATCCACCTTCTTCATCCCATTTTTACTACTGAAATGTTATGAAGTGGCATGAATCAAGAATGAACTGTGACATGAAAACATAGAAAAATAGAATGCACGCATTGAATGAATTTGATTTAAATAAGTCTGATCTCATTTTAAAACTGTAGTTTTGGAAATTGAATTTGCTATTCTCTTAGCAAATTTGTCAGTAATGCATAAGCAGATACTAATCCTTTAACTGGCACTCCTCTCCCTCGGCAGTGACAATGTATGTCGTATGGTGAGCAACAACAGAAATTCCATCCTTTCACAGTATCAGTATAGGAAAGCAAAGAGAAGAAATCATGCCTCATGAAAACAACACTAAAGAAGTTCTAAAGTACTTCAGAGTCCTTGAAGGAACTACCAGGGAAGTAGTAAGAAATGATATGACAAAAGTTTGATCTCTGTGATACTGAACAATCCATTTTTATTACTTTAACTTGTCCCTGTTCTTTGATCTCATCATAATTTTGTTCAGCAACATGTCCTGAGATAATATAGCAGTAGTATCTGGAAATTAATTTCTTTCAGCTGAACCACCCAGTGCTGCTGTTGACCCCCTTTCTTCAGTTGCAGGACAGTATCTATGATACCAGCTTCTGACAACATCATAATTCTGGGTTTTCTGACTTCATCTTGTATTCAGTAAAATAATTCTCCTCTAGTTCTTGTTTTCATAGAACTAAATGTGAACATTTAAAGTCAAAATAAAACACATCCTGTTTGTCCCAAGATGCTTCATAAAGGGGGCCATACAACATAAATCCCAGGATCCTGAAGGAACTGTCTGATGCATTTGCCAAGCCACTCCACCATTTTTGAAAAGTCATGGCTGTCAGGCAAAGGCCCCAGTGACTGGAAAAAGGAAAACATCACTCTCATTTTTAAGATGAGAAGAAAGGAATACCCAGGAAACTACGGAACCGTGAAGACTGGATAAGACTGTAGCTATGCATCTGTCAGTCCACTCATCCCCAAATGCTTTCACTCGCCTTATCTACACTTAACAGTGTGTTGCCTAGTACTAATGTCAAGGGCTTGAGCTATGACCACAAGTCGTCAAGATAAAGAGAAAATACCTCTTTTGGCAAAGACACAGAGACCATAAAATCATGTGATAATTAACCAAGGAATGGTCATTCACATTTCTGGGAACTGAAAATGAGGTCTTAAGGGACTAACAGAAGTTTCTAGGCTTTTCTATAAAGTCACATGTTTTTCATGCCTCTGCTTATATCTTAGTTCGTATATTTTGGTAACTTTGACTCCCCTTACTTACCAAGGCAAATCACATGTAAAAGCGGTGTAAAATCAGGATGATGGAGGACAGTTTTGGAGCTGGCCTGAGTCTGCATTATCTTTCCTTCCCCTTTGTACCCTGGCTCATAATGAATGAGACAAGTCATATAACCTTTCCTACCCTGATTTATCTTCCCTGGAGTTTGTATCGCTTTACTCAGACTAATTTACCCTTATCTATCCTAATTCAGGAGGACAGACAGTGCTTTCCTATTTCCCTTCAGAAGTAGTGAGACTAGGAAAACCCATCTGATGAATACATGACTAAGTTCATGCAATCACAGGAATTTTATTTTTCCAATCATGGGTACCTGCCCTGTGATGGCTGCAGATGCGTCTCACCTGTCTCAAAGGGGGAAATGGATCGTATCCCAGGAATTGGTAGGGCTCACTGAGAGGGCTTTAAAGTAGGCATGAACAAGACTGAAACATAGTGGGATTGCTCCCAGGACTGGAGTGCTGCAATGGATGGCTACAAGCTCTTCAGAAAGGACAGGCAAGGAAGGAGGGGTGGTAGCATGGCTCTCTATGTTACAGTTTCAAAGTTGTTGAACTCAGGGCTGGGAATGAAAAGGTTAAGTCTCTATGGGAAAGGATCAGAAGAAGGGCCAACAAGGCTGACTTCCAGTTGGTAGTATGTTATAGACCATTTAATCAGGATGAAGAGACAGATGAAGCAGCTTGCAGAAGTTGCACAATCTCCAGCCCTTGTTCTCACAGGAGACTTCAATTTCCCTGATATATATTACAGGTTATACTATGGAAATATACTACAGAGCAGAAGCAGCAGTCTAGAAGATTTATAGAGTGTGTGGAAGGTAACTTCCTGACGCAGTTGGTAAAAAAGCCTACCAGAGGAGGTGCCCTGCTAGATTCACTGTTCGTGTACAGAGTGGACTGGTGAGAGGTGTAGAGGCTGGGAGCTGTCTTGGTCAGAGTGACCATGAAATGGTGGAATTCTTGGTTCTTGGTGAAGACAAGAGTGGAGTCAGCAAAACTGTAATCTTGGACTTCTGGAAGACTGAATGCAATCTACTTAGAGCAATCGTGGAGAGAGTCCTTTGGTATTCCATCTTGAAGGGTAAAGGAGTCCATGAAGGCCTGACACTTTTCAAAAAAAGAATTCTCAAAATGGCTAGAGCAGCCTATCTCCCTGTGCTATAAGATGATCCAGCAGAGAATAAGACCAGCATGGATAAGCGGGGAACTTTTTCTGCGTCTCCAGGGGAAAAGATAATCTTCCTCTTGTGGAAGAACTTGTGGGGCAAACTGGGGGAGAGTAAAAGGAAGTTCTTAGGATATACAATGAGAAAATGAGAAAGGGAAAAGTCAAGCTTGAATTCAACCTTGCCACTGTAGTAAAAGGGAACAAAAATCTTTATTACAAATATAAGAGGAGGGCTAAGGAGAATCTCCATCTGGATCTACTACTGGATCCATCTACTGGATGCAGAGGGGAATGTGACCCTGAGGATAAGGAAAATGCTGAGGTTCTTAATGACTTCTTCATATCTGCCTCAAAAAGTCAGACCAATTATCCTTGCGGTACTCTATCCTCTAAACTGGAAGTGTGCGTTGAGGATCAGAATAAATACCCCACAGTTTAGGTGGAAATGGCTAGAGACCACTCCACCTGAACTGTCACAAGTCCAGAGGGCCAAATGATATCCACCAGAGGGTGCTGAGGAAGCTGGCGGAGGCCAACCTGCTTCCAACCATCTATCAGCATTTCTGGTCAATCAGAGAGACCCCAGAGGACTGGGGGCTTTGCAGTGAACTCCTATCTACAAGAAGAGCAATAAGGAAGACAAGGGAATTCTCCACCAGGTCACCCTGACCTTGGTGCCAGGGAATGTTATGGAGAAGATCATCTTGAGTGAGATCCCAGGGCATGTGTGAGACATCCAGGGTACTAGACCCAGCCAGCATAAGTTCATGAAAGGCAGGTCCTGCTTGACCAAGTCAATCTCCTCCTATAATCAAGTGACCCATTTGGTGGATGGTGGAAAGTCTGTTCATGTAGCCTACCTTGACTTCAGCAAAGCCTTTGACACTGTTTCTCACAGCATTCTCCTGAAGATGCTGGTCGCCCATGGCTTGGACAAATACGCTCTGTTGGATAAAGAACTGTCTGGATGGCTGGGCACAGAGAGTGGTGGTGAATGGAGTTAAATCCAGTCATGTGAAATATCTTTATTGATGTCTTGGATGAGGGGGTTGAGTGCACATTCAGTGAGTCTGCAGACGACACCAAGTTGTCAGGTAGTGCTGATCTGCCTTGGGGTAGGAAGATCACAAAGGGTGGTCTGGACAGGCTGGATAGCTGATCGTGGGATTAGGTTCAACAAGACCAAATGTCAGTTCCTGCACTTCAGCCACAGCAACTCCAGGCAATACTGCAAGCTCGGGGAAGAGTAGTTGGAAGAATCGTGTGGAAGAAATGGACATAGGGGTGTTGGTAAATACTTGGCTAAACATGAGCAAGCAGTATGTTCATGTAGTCAAGAAGGCCAATGCCATCCTGGCTTGTATCAGAAATAGTGTTGTCAGCAGGAGCATGGACCTGTGATTATCCCCTTGTACACAGATATGGTGAGGCCTCGCTTTGAGTACTGTGAACAATTTTTGGGCCCCCACTACAGGAAAGACATTGAGACCCTGGAGTGTGTTCAGAGAAGGGCAACAAAACTGTTGAGGAGTCTGGAGCACAAGTCTTATGAGGAGAGACTGAGGGAACTGGGGTTGTTTAGTTTGGAGAAGAGGAGGTGTAGGGACATCTTATGGTTCTCTTCAACTGCTTGAAAGAAGGTTGTGGCAAGGTGGGTGTCAGCCTCTTCTCCCTTGTAACTAATGATACGACAAGAGATAATGACGTTGCTCCAGGGAACATTCAGATTGAATGTTAGCAAAAATTGATTCTCTGAAAGAGTGGAACAGTTGAGTCACTGTCCCACGAGGTGCTCAAGAAACATGTAGATGTTGTACTGAGGGAGATGGTTTAGTGGGGAAATATTGTTGGGAGGGGGACTGTTGGATGGGATGATCTTGGAGGTCTTTTCCAAACTTGGTGATTCTATGATTCTAGTTTATCTCCCTTCCCTCCCCTGGAATATGGATTAGTCATAGGTTAATACATTGGTTAGAATACATGTGATTATAGTTCATATGTGCAATAGGTTGCTCACAATATATTTAATAAATTGTTTTGGTGCGCCTGATTTGTGTCAGTGAAGTGCACTGTGGTCACTGTTTTCTTGCTAGGAGAAATAAAACAGGGTATGGAATGGGACAGACCCCAACTGAAGTACTGAATCCAGACATGGGCCCTTAGCCCAGACATAGAGCTGGGTTGGAGGAGGTCTAGAAGAGATGGTTTAGGGTGCTGGAGCCCTCTCCTGTGGACAGTTTGAAGGAGTTGGGCTTGTTTACCTTGGAGGAGGGAAGGCTGCAGGGAGACCTCACTGAGGTCTTTCAGTACTTAAGAGGAGATTATAAACAAGAAGACAAACTTTTAAAATAATAGCAATAAGGCAAGTGAGAATGACTGTAAAGTAAAAGAGGGGAGATCTGGTTAGATATTACGCAAAAATTCCTTATTCAGAATGTGGTGAGGCACTGGCAGACGCTGCCCAGGGAATCTGTGTCTGCCCAGACCCCCATCCTTGGAGGCACTGAAGGCAGACAGGATGGGGGTCTGGGCAGCCTGACCTGGTGGGTGAAAGTTCTGCCTGTTGCAGGAAGATTTGAACTGGATGTTCTTTAAGGTTCCTTCCAATCTAAGCTATTCTATGAGTCTGAAGGCAAACATAACTCCTCTTTGGAATTATTTGAACTCAGAGAAGTTGAATGCAAACACACAAAATATGTCTAATCATCTTAAAAGAAAGTTGAATGTGATAGTGTAGAAGTTGCATACACATATTACAAATAAAGGGAAAAATGAAGTAAGTTAGATCCAGTGTATTGCTGCTCATTTGCCATTGCTGTGTCATTTTCTTTTAAGCCTTGGTTTCCATTTTCCTCTTTTTAAGGAGAAGAAACAGTTTCTCTATTCATCATTCATCTGTCACATGCATTTAGTTTGCAGTTTTGAAAACAGGGATTCTGTATATAGAATAGGCCAACGATTTTTTGAAGTCTTTTCTCACTGCTGTGCTATATAAATATTTAGTCCATATGCACTAGCTTAAATTCACTTGGTAATTTTTATATTTCTTAGACATATCATAGAGTTCGCAGTTGTCAGATTATGGAGATTCTCACTCTGCCAGTGTTTACAGAGTAAGTGTGTGCATGTGTGTGTGTTTTCCACATTAAAGTTAAGAACCAAAAAGTTAAAATTGGAGAAAATTACAGAATTAAGATTTCTTCTGTTGTTGTACCACATTCATTTGCATTATAGTATTTATGTGATTTAGCAATTCTACTTTTTAATAAGGCTTTACTAGTTTAAAATGACATTTAGGGAATAAAACTAGACCTTTTAAAATAAAAGCAGGAGTGAAAAAGTAAGGCTAAGAGAAGGAATTACCAGTGCTTGAACACTCATAGAGCCCATCCTCTGGGACATAGAAAGCAGGGTATGAATTGTCCAGAAGAGTAAAGGTAGCATCATATCTGTCTGTAGTAAATAGGATATAACAATGAAAATGTGATGCAGGAAGGGGAGTAGGGCTGTTGGCAAACACATTGCCTCCAGAAGTCATCTACTCCTGCCCTGCAGCTGCATCTTGTACAGCTGTATTGCATTTAACAGCAAAGCTGGTGACCACCCTGGAGCAGGTCTGCCTCCGTGAGTTTATCCCTCTCAAACATGGCTTGTGACAAGAAATTCTGTGCTGAGCCCTGGCATTTTTCTCAACAAAACCTTCATTCAGATGAATGCATTTCCATGAAAAGTGGAAGTTTTAAGAAACTGGTATTTTCTGATAAAACAAAGAAGGGTCCAGAAAGTTTTTGTCAAAAGAAATTCCAGTGTAGCTCCTTTTTTCCTTTTTTTTTCTTCAGAGTGCACAGGCTTATGCAATGTATAGTGGGAGAAGGGCTCACAGAGTAGCA
Organism: Centrocercus urophasianus; assembly: GCF_019232065.1. Taxonomy (NCBI): domain Eukaryota; kingdom Metazoa; phylum Chordata; class Aves; order Galliformes; family Phasianidae; genus Centrocercus; species Centrocercus urophasianus. The sequence continues at coordinate 10,665,037 of NW_024884833.1, read as the reverse complement.
GCTATTCACAATTTTGTTTTATCTCCATTCTGCAGTGTGTGGTCCAAAGCTTTGTTTATTTTTTACTATTCAAACTTTACTCTAAAGCCAGACTCATTAATTTCTTCATGTGCTTTTTATATCCTCCTTGAAAGTGCTTGACAAACAGTAATCTATTTTTCTTTCCTTGTGCTGACAGAGAGCTAAAACAGAGCAATTAAGGTCAAAAGTGTCATTAATGTTGGGTGCTTGATCTGATATCCTGAAAACCTGGTCTTGTAGGCTGTTCACCATTACAAGCAATTATGAACTTGCAGTTCCATCCATCCTGCTTGAAGGATGGCAGTCAGCAGCCAGGACTTCCCAGTGCAGATCACTATTTGCCACCCAGGAAATGGAAGACACAATGAAGGACCATCCACAGAAAGTACTGTGCCGGATTCAGTGGCAGCCACCATGGTGGATGGCTCATAATTCCAGGCAGTGTGTAGCTGTTCTCCTCTAGCCTTCCCTGCATGGTACTTACTAATTTGTAGGGCAGCCGTGTATGAAGCCGTACTGTGATGATTGTAGCCAGGGAATTTTTGAAGACTACAGCTAACATATTTCCATCTAATGTCTTCTGACTTTTGGTGAAGTGAAACAGGGTAAGGCACCCTTAACAACTTGACCAATCTTTGCTTTTTTCATGAGAAAAGTGCAGAGCACTTTTATTTTGCTTTACTTAGAGATTTGCCCTGTAATTGTGAAAAATTTCCTGTGAAGCGGCTAAAGAAATATCAATTTTAGTACTCAAGAAATAATGTTTTGTTATGTACTTTATTTTTCAGAGCAGAACATTCATTCTCTTTTCCTGGAAGTTTCTGAAAACAGATGCTTATATTTTAGTCTATGTACTACATGGAAAATATGAATTGAATTAGCCATATTTTAGTAAGTCTTTAAGATAATGTTGACAAGATGTTCAAATGTTAAGTACCATGGAGTCATTAGTTTGGCCTATTACAAATAGGACTTGAGAGCAGACATATGTGAAACAGAAGGGAAAAGGACTGTTACTCAATCCTTGCTGATTTGTTACTTCATATCCTCTTGCATACACCTATTCAGCAGCTGCACTCCTGTGGTACTACTGTGACGTGCTTACAGATTGGCACCAGCTAATCATTACTCAGTGTCATTTCCCACGCTTCTCTCACCTTACAAAGTCTGAGTGCAGAGAGCACTCCCTTTGCTAGCTGTAGAAAACTTGAAAATCATATCCTCACCTGCCTTTTGTATCTGGTATGTAGGCCAGTTAATTGGTCTCCTCCATATTCCTGTAATTGCTCTGCCTGCATCAGCTACACATCTTTCAGATGTAGAAGGATGGATGTGTAGGTTGAAAACACTCTGGTCTCTCTACCCATTAATACTAACTATCTTAATAAATTATTTTTGTAATTTTGATTTTTCTGTGGGCTGTACAACAATTGTATGCCTTGCAAGATATCAAACTGATCTGTCTCATAGATAAGAATAACATAAATGTTAAGACTCTCTTGATTGCATTTATAATGTTGAATAGTTTCTCCTTTTGAGACATGAATAACCTTTTTTGCTTCCTGTTAGAGATTTCTTGTTTCCCCCCCCTTATCCTTTAAATGGAAACACAAGTCTGCCTTTTAATAAAGCCCCAATAATGATCCTGCTTTAAAGGACAAGGGCTAATCACTTGCTGCTTAACATTCCAGCCACATGACAGTGGAGGAGAATAAATCAGTTAAACAGCAAGATGCAGCACAACTAATTTTCATGTAAAAGGGGGTGATTGCCTCTTTTTTTTTTTTATCCATTGTGATGTTTTTTTAAGCTGTTAAAGTCCAAATATTCTCGTCTATCAGTTTATGAATTATTAATAAAAAAAGAGAAAAAAGAGGCTTTCTTTTTCTAAATATCATCTGCTAAGCCACCACAGACTGAAGTGCCTCACACTGATTCCTGATTTACATAGTCCCAGTTGGAAGTTAATGAAGACTGCTGAGCCACCTTTCAACATGCAGATAAACCTTCATGTATTTAAAAGCAGGGAATATGTGCTTGTTGCTGGCAAATTATTCATCTAAGATCTGAAGTTTCTGACACCGCCTGCGTCAGATAAACTGTCACCCAAATTGCAAACTAATTAGTGATTCAAACATTTTCGAGCTGATTGATGACAGAATAATTTACGCTTGTTTCTCAGTTTCCAGCTGGCATAGGCTGCTGACTGGAGCCCTAATTAACGCTAGTACATCAGTCATGTTCTGCCAAGGCAGCACATACAATTAAAAGGCAGTTTAAATGGAATATCACATTAAAAAGGCTGGTAGATGCAAATGTGAGGAAACAGCGCTTTAGGATAGAATGACAACAGAACCCCACAAACCAAAACAGAATGGAACAGGGATTATTATTACTATTTTTTTTAAATGGAGAAGTAAATTGTACTCAACATAGGCTATTTAACAAAATAAAACAGGCGAGGAGGCAAAAAATGCATGCTAAATTCTTCATTGTTGTTATTCTAAGGAGTTCTAACCCCATGCTTTTCTCTTAATATTTGTTAGACAATTGGTTCACACTTGTGTTTTGGATTTCAGCTATTTAAAAATGAAATAGAGTGCCTCAGTGACAGTGTAAAGTTATTTACAACAATAATAAAATGCAAAACAGAAATATCAATATGTGTACTTGTGAAGACTATATATTGCAGCAGCCTTTAAAACCAGTTTTAAATAACAAAATAGCTAATCCAAAATTCAATGAAATCAAGGAAAAACTGCCCATAGGAATTACAGGGGGATACTACAAATATTCAGGTATCCTCAATTCTTATATTCAGGAGAAAATGAAAGATTTTGAAAACAGTGCTACCATATGGCAAATATGCCATTGCTTCCAGCGGCACTCCCCTGGTCGAGTCAGAAAATACTCAGGGAAAACACAGTTATTGTATGGGTTTTTAAATGACTGCTGTTGCTGTGGGTAAAACACAACCTACTGCCTGATTCTTTATCAAGTATGTACTGCAGCTTTCAACTACAGAAAGCCAGTCCTCTGCGGCTCTGCTGTCAGAAAGCTTTTTTATTTTATTATGTCTATTTTATTATATCTATATTAGAGCCATAATATCTGTATATCAGTTGCTCTCTAGCTATCAAGCAGTCAGGTAGGAGAAAATGCATTTTGTCACGTCAATAATGAGAAATGAGGGTAGTTGTAACCCATGTTCTCATTTGCATTTGAACTGCAAGAGTTCTGGCTGCCTGAAACTTACAATCAAGCTAAGGACAGAAAGTGTCCTCCTCCTTGCAACTCACAAAAGGTGTTAAGCCTGCAGTGCCAGACCCCTGTTGCAGTGTACACTGCATATTTGATGACACTGGTTTATCTTATTCAATGTGACCTCAGTGGGGGGAAAAGTTTTCATGAATATAAACAGCCCTAGGGTTTGTACCTTGTCTGCTAAGGTGTTTTTTGAGATTATCTATAGCACATGACAGATGAGCCCTTGACTCTTACAGCACTCAGGAACAGAACAAAGAGAAGTCACTGTAGTAACCGCAAACAGACTGCAAGACAGGAGATGTGCAAAAGCACTCCAATTTGTTTCTCAGAGCACAGCAGACTGAAAGCTCACATCACTCAGTTCAGCCACACCGCTGTCAAATGCCATTTTGCAATGTCGTGTATATACACCTTTAAAAATGTTAGATAAGTAATAATTTACATTTAATATAGCAATGGAGCGGAGGGAGGAAGGGTTTCATATATCAGCTTTGACAGCTGAGCTATTTTAAGGAGCCTTACAAATCAGAGAATTGGAGGTGAGGGGTGAAGCTCACCTTAGGCATTAATATGCCCAAGTCCTCTGACTTCACAAGAGGTAGATTTTTGCTGGGAGATATGGCAAAGGCCGCACGCTGCTTATCTGCTTATAGCCACGAGGCAAGAGTTACTAGAAAACCCCAGCTGAGGTTTTCGATGCCATGTCACCAAGCATCTGCAGACATGGAGGCATCCTGCACTGGGATGCCCTGTGAATGCCCAGGAATATTGAAACCCCAATGGGCATAGCAGGATTGGTCCCAACAGCTGACAGAAGCTGTGAGAGGGGGACTGTCTCAAAAAGGCACCTCAGAAGCTAAGTGACAGCTGAGCAACTGTTGTCAAGACTGTAATTTAGGACTTTGGAATCAAAATTTTCACAATCTCTTCCACTCACAAGCTCTTCCATTCTGATGTCCCCTGTTTAATTTGGTTTTCACAGCTTCATGCACAACAAGAAATATTTTCTACTCACTTGTAGAACATAGTTTGGGATGACAGGATTACCTTCTACTTTTTAAAAAAGCTGCCAAAAGCACTGATCCTATTAGCAAAGGTAACAGTGAAAAAAAAAAAAAAGAAACAGAGAAAAATTTTATTATTGAAATCACACATTCAGGAAACAGGAAGAATTGATAACAGTCTGTTCATTCAGTAAGAAAGCACACTTAAATCGCTGAGGGCAGATGTCTTTTTCACAAACTCTTTCTTACAAATCTCAAATAGAGCACCCTATGCGTATAGAATGATTCCTGTAGAATTGGAGCTTGTGGGTTAAATGATCAAAGAAGTTTTCTGTTGCTTCTTACTCCTGCTGTTTCCATGCCCTTGCTGATCACGGTGCAGGCTTATTACATCTCCTCAGAGAGTTGCAGTTCTATAAGAGAAGGAATTCTGAATTCCCTATGGAAACTAAAACTTCTAATGTGCAATGTAAATACAGCAAGTGCTAGCCAGTTTGTGTTTATAACATATTAACCAAGTGCAGTATCACTTCCCCAGTGGGGAACCCAGAAAAGCCTGAATGCTCAGACTCTTATGAGCTTTCTCTAAAGCTCTTTCTATTACTGAACACATGCAGATCTTTCCAATATGAAATATGTCTTCTTCCCTTTTAAACACTTTTCCCCTCAGGTTTCCTAATATGAAGGTTTGCTTTCTTTGATGAGAATAGAGCCTGCACAATTAAGCATGTTTATAGCAGAATTTGCTTCTGTAACTCAAGAGACGGGAAAGCATTCAGGAAAACAGGTAGGAAGGATTATTTCAGAGGTTTGGATGTTTAAGAGTTTTTTTTTAATATTCTCTAGGGTTAGAAAGAATTCTTAGGCTATGCAAATTTAGATAAAATAAAAGCAACACCATGGGAATGGAAGTAAAGACAGTGTTGCACCGACAGATTGTGCACCTTAGAGAACTAATTTTATTTCATAGTTTTGCCACAGACTTATGTGACATTTGGGAAGTTATTTAATCCAGTGGAACCTCATTAACCAATTTGTAAAGAGTGTAAAATGACATTTTCTTCCCTATAACAGTCTTAACTGTTCTTCTGAACTTGCAAAGTACTACTTGTACGAACTGTTCCACTTGAGAGGTGTTATATACTCTTTGGTGCTTAGCTTGTAAGCTCTCCAAGATAGACTCTGAAAATGTGAACAAATGGAGAAAACATTATTTGTAATTTTTTGCCTGCAGCTACAGAAATTTGAAATAACTAAATTTTTCTGTAACCAGAGCCTTCACTATTACAGTTGTTTTGTGAACATATAATTTTTGAGTGTCCTTTCAAGATTTCTGAAAATTTTTGAACATAACAAGTTTTTTTCACAGGAGGTGAAGTTAAAATTTCTTCTTACTTAGGTTCATCTAAGTTTTTCAGCAGACTTCCTATCCCAAGGAAAATTGCACATGGTTCTACTTCAATTTGCACTGCCTAATGCAAATGGGATCTATCATGGCCAAGAAAGTCTGCATCTTTTCTACAGCCATAATCTTAAAGATCACCTTTAAATGGAGAATGCTCCATCCTTTCATTATTGCATCAGGCTTCATTTCTTATTTCTTCATACTCCTAGGAAGCAAAATATTTGGAAAAATATCAATGAAATTCATAATCCCATAATCCTCCTGTGGTACTTCAGTCCTCAGCAATGCCAGGAGGGAGCACAGGAGCATCTCAACAGGAATGCAATGGGACAATGGCTGCTGGAAATGAGGAGTCACAGTGGTGAAAGCTAGACTTCAATAGCATGTGCTGAGCAAAGTGAGCAGATAAGAGGAGAAGGAAAAGGAACTAAGGGTCTGTAGGGAACTATGACATGGCACACACTTGCGCTAAGGAGGGATTAAATAAATAGCTGAGATGTTCTGGAATGTATTAGTGAAAAAGCCCAGACACAGAAGCCCAGACACAAAGAGAGAGGTGTTGCTTCTGAATTGGAAACAAGCTTTAGGTTGAGTCATCTTCATGATCAATCTTTGTCTGTCCTCCCTGCCTTTTTTCTTTTCATTTTTAAGACTCATGGTTCAGTGGTACATCTCAAGATTATAATGCAGTGTGTGGATCACAGGTGAAAAACAAATACTCTGTTAGACTAGTGAGGTTCCTCAAAGCAGGTGCTGTTGATGAATCATTTCCTTAAGTGTCACTTATGATGGTCTGAAATTTGATTGCATATCACCAGCACTTAATATCAGAACAAGATATGCCTAGACCCTGCTACAGAAAATCTGAGTGCAAAACAGGAACAAGCATTAGCAATCACAATAGAAGTAACAAGTAGCCTAGAGGCTTAATATAGATAATAGGAAACTCAAAGAACAACATATATTTTTCCTTTGCAGGAACAAGGCTGTTTTTGCAAACTAACACTACCACCTTATCCATTCATTGAAACAGAATTATATTGGTTTATGAAGGTGTAGCTGAAAGAATTAGGTTTGCTGTCCGCTTGGGAATAATATACAATACATTTATAATGGATAAAGAAAAACATGTTAAAAATGAAAGAAAGAAGAAACAACAACAACAAACAAATAACATAAACACCTCAAGAATGGAAACAGCTGTCTGGGAAAACTATAGTTTGGGGGCATACACCTCCTTCACAAGATACCTCCTCTGATCGTTCTGACTAGCAGCATCATCCCTCTTTTAATCGTTTATTTTTGAAATTATGTGAATAGATCTTTTCTCTTCAAAAGGTTTGGCAGCCCCTACCACCAACCCTCCTTATCAGTTCCTAGTGTGTTTTCTCTTTATTATTTTCTTCGTTCTCTTGAAATGGTAGCTGGTACAAAGAAGGGAGATCTTGAGATCTACTAGCACAATGTAGCTCTCTTTCTTTGATTCAGAACACAGAGCTACATATTTTATCTACCAGGCACCGTGTATATACGAAGGTTTCATAAATAGTTTTTCAGTAGCACACCACCTTTAAAAGTCATCATATTACCTGAACTTATTCTCCATGGGCAAATTCTGCAAAGTTAATCGTCCATCTTTTCTCCCCACATCAAGTCTTTTATTCCTATCACTGATGAATTTCAGACAAATAACCTTACCTTTCTTTCAACAAGGGAGACCCTAAAAAACAGTAAGGCTTTGAAATATGGTGCACTTCACAATCAGAAATAATTAATCTCTAAAGAATGTAAGAGTTTTCTATTCTTCCATTCTAATGAAAACTTTGCTGGTAGAAGAGAGCAATTGTATATGATTGCATAGCTATGTGATTTTATATCACACACACATACACATACAAATGTGTGTAGGTAAACGTTTACACTAACATATGGCTCGAACTTTATCTTCTATAAATAAATGACTAAAGTGGAGTTGTACTGATTTAATTTATTTGCAAATCTGGTCTGTATATATACTTACATTTCAAAGTGAGAAGCATTCTTCATTTCAACAATTATAGATCTGTTGGGTGAAATCCCAGCCCAAGATAACAGGAGTTTTATTGTGGGCTTAATATAGCACTTTACTGGCTCCACTTTTTCTGTAAATTATTTAATCTAGGAAAGTATCGATACTAATCTAGGAAAGTATTTATACTTTTGCAGCACTTAAAAACTTGATGAAAGATATGGAAATAGAGATTACCTACTAGGTGAAACACTGATACTCCGTGCTAAAGCTGGTCATGTCGTCTAACTAAATAGTCAGGAATTGAGTATTGCATCATCTTGTATACTTTGTTCATAAAGTAAACAAAGAGATGTGCAAGGCTACTTTTTTTTTGCTATTGTTAGCTTTTTAACACAATTAGTTTGCCTGTGTTTTACAGTAGCAACATATTTACGTATATAGAAAGTGGTTATTTGAATTTGTTTTAGTAGTTTGTAGTTGTTTCACCAGTGAATGATTACTATCCTTCCCATTATCCCATTAGAACTGTGATGATAAAAAAAGAGAAAAATGATTTTTACAAATTCTAATGACATGCACTACATGTCTATTCAGCATAGCTTTATGTTCAGATAAGTCAGTCTTCATTCCACAGGACTAATTACAGCTTCAGAAATCTGGGCGACTGTAAATTTTAAGTAAGGTATTCTTTAAAAAAAAATACTGTGCCTCTGTTTTTACTTTTTTTTGTTTTCTGTTCAAAAGTAAATGTGGAAATCTTTGCTAGTGGGAAAGTTGGAGGAAAACGAGACACTAAAACTGGTGAATGTCTGTGGAAAAAGTGTTCCTAACTAGAATCCTGATTTCAAGTCTATTGTTCAATTCATCCTCCAAACAAAGATGTTCCCCAGCAGATCTCTTGTTGTTGTTCTTTCTCTAATCCCTACACTGTGCTGGTAATACAATTTGCAAAGTAACTAGATTGAGAGATTGATCTAACTGAAAACATAACCAAACAGAGGAGATGAGAGGACTTTTTAGCTGGATCTGTTTTTCAGTGTGATTTTCTACATAATTTTGAAGATTGTAGGCCACTGAAGCAAAGCACAAGGATGAACAAATGGTAGGGAGAAGGAATGGGATTAGACTAATGATAATGCTGGTTTAAATGAATAACAAGTAATGGATACTGAGTTGTTCTCATTCTGTCAACAAATACATATGTTGCTAGAACTTAATGTAACTAATTTCACAATGAACTAACTAATCACAGCTGAAAATTAAAATACCACTTAAAGAAACCTTGTTAAGATCAGACTTGTCACAGTAATAACCAAATCATGATCTATGAATATGAGACAGAAAAAGTGAAACCACTTATAATTTGCAGAGGACTGTTTTTGAATGCTGTATTTTTTGCCGTAATGCATTGAGTTAAACCAGATATTTCTCAAATGTCAACAGGAGGGCTGGCCATCTTCTCATAATGTGCCTCAGGCTTATAGTGTACTAATCCAGTAGACTGAGTGAAAAGATCTTAGGACATAAGTCGTGTTGGTCATGTCACGCTGCCAGGCACTTTCGCTTCCGCATGCAAATGAAATAAAGCAATATGTGCTTGTAGCAAAGCTACTCATCTTTCAGATCCAGTATACTGACTTCAAATGGACCACTAACCTAAGTTTGTATTAACGCAGTCAGCAAGTACCATTATCTGTTATTTTAATGATAACACGCACTGCAGGTTTGATAACCCCCAACAAAGAAACAGATGTCATCTTGACTGTGCCAATATTATCTATCCACTTCCTGGGACAGTTGAGAAGAAAACTATAAAATGAGTGGCAGATGATTTCACTTAACAGTCAGTTAAGAAAGTTATTCACAGAAATGGCAACAGAAGAAATTTTTCAGGTAACTTTCATGTAAGCATTTGTGTGAACACCTCATCCTAATGAAGGTTACTGCTTGTGTGGTTAATACCTCACCAAGGAATGCGCACCATTCAAATAATTTCAGATTACAAATGCTTTTAAGAGAAATTGGGATTTGATTTTTAAGAATTTTCAAATTTTCAATAAAAATGTCAAGATTTTTGTTTTTGTTTGGATGTTTGTTTTCTCCAAGGTTGTCAATGCTATTTTCACACAGATGTATGAGTTATACCAAATTTACACTGTTGATTTTATTTTGATAATATTCCATTTTTTTCTCCTTCAGTTCATTATTTTTTCCTGTATAAATAACTTTAAGAAATTCTATTTTTTATGTCATAAAGTAGGCTTTTTGAAAAGCAAAATTGGGTCTTTAATTCTTCTAATTGTGCTGTCAATTTTGCAGCCAAAATAAATCTATAGGCTGTGTTTCAGGAAGAAATTATTTATTTTTAATTCTCACTTAATTCATAACTTCCCAGAAAAAAATGGAGAACACCTTTTCTGAAAAACATATTTTTGAAGAGCTGTATACAGCTGTCATCAATTATATGTTGGAGTCACAAGGCCAGTTTCTCCCTCTTGTTCTCTTTCATCTCCATCCCTATCCAGCATATATATATATATAGGTAATAAAAACAAATAAGCACACAAACAAACACACACAAAGTTAGAGCAAGTCTATAGTTGTTTATGTTTCCGTATCCTAAGTAAAAAGTCAAAAATGTATCTCATTACCAAGATGATTTTTTGAGTCATTTGAATCAATAAATCCACTCTGTGCAAGTCCAGTACTAAATGGATAGTGCTTCTAGGATGCTTTAGAGGAATCATTCTTAAAATATAGAATTCTACAGTGTGTCCACAGGCAGTTCCTTTGTTACAAGAAGCATACGCTCGGCTGCTTACAAGTTTTTCTCTCATTTAAAAGTTAAACGTGTATATGTGCCCATGCATTTTGGAAAGACTCCAATCAAAGCCTCAGCTATTGATTGTGACAGGAAGACTCCCACACTAATAAGCCCCCAGTGTTACTTTTCTTCTGAATTTCATTCTGTTTTTCAGTTGATATCTATTCTTTTTTATTTTCTTCTGTATACCTTCTATGTGTCTCATTTTTTATGACAAACAGGCCTAATTTTTTCCAACCCTTTTTGTATGCAGTTTTCCTCTGGCTAATCAATTTGTTCTGTTAAACATTCTCAGAAGTCTTTTTCTTTGACAGGTCATTTCTGAGGAACGGAGACCTACATTAGTTGCTGCATCTCAGCAATTTGCGTCCTGCCATTGTGGTATTTTCCACATTATTCTCTATTCATTCTTCCTTTGCCAGAAAAGATTGATACCACTTACCCATATGAAGCACTGTGACAGAACATTACTGGTGTAATGAAAAACACCATGACAGAACTCAGAGTAAGACAGAAAATTACACAAAAACCACAGCCTTTATGCTGGCTGTGAACATGCTAGCTCCTAGCTGCAAACAGCACAGATTTTTTTAGTCCTTCTGGTTCCAAGACCAACATCCAGAGATGGATAGAAAAATTTTGTCTACAAATATATCAGTTGAATTGAAGTGATAACTATTTGAAATTTGTGAACCTAGGCCAAATCTGAGATCAGAGAGCCTGTGTCCTCTCTGCTCTGAAATTCTCATGATATAACAGCAACCCAGCAAAGGAAATAGGAATTCAATGACTGAAGATTCTCTTCTTAAGAAAGAAGAGAGAAAAAACCTACAAAGTATGAATAGCCTGAAATCACATCATACCTCAGGCTTTCCGAAGTGAAAATGCCAAGGTTATTGTCACTGACAAAGCCTGATTGAGGAGAATTTTTGGCAGGGAACAAGATGTTGCTTCCTTTTTCTCCTGCTCTAAGCAGTGGCATCAATATTTCAAGAGCCAATGTCCATCAAAGAGAAAAAATCTGTTGTAAAATAAAAGCATTGATCTAGGAGTCTGTAAAGATAGAAGTAAACAATGCAGCTATCAATAAAAGATTCTGACCTGAAAGATGTATTTAACCTGGAGGTAAATGATATTGTTTTTCCATTGTGTAAAGACAATATTAAAATGTTTAGCTTTTCGGGGAAGGTTCTGAGTTTTATTTCATGTTTGCATAACACTTTGCCCAATGTGAACACTTCTAGGCTGCAAAAATAACTGTATATCTAGTGAACAGACCAAAAGCTGCATCTCATAGGGATCTCTTTATGTGTTACAGTCATCTCAGTCTCTCTTGAACTACCTTCTTAAGCCATTTCTCAACAGGCACTGTTCTTTTTCTAGTGCAGTTGTCAATAGCTTTTATTTGTCACTTCCAAGATGTCGGGATTTCCAGAACTGTGTTTCCAGATTTCTGCTCTTCATTGTGTTGAGCAGCATTGAAACCTAGAGTGTGGGAACCTGACTCATATGCAGGAACCAGACTCATAGGCATCCAAGCCTGCCTGAGTTATCCTGTGGATAATACAGTTGTATTTGGGACATGGAAAAAGTGATACAATCCACAGTCTCAGAATCTTCTATCCCATTTAAAATTGCAAATCTTCTGTACTTCTGAAGACCCTCACTTGTGTTTTCATCTTTATCCTGGATGAGAGATTTACAGCAAATCTGGGACAAAAAGTCAAAAAAAGCTCATATTTTCAGTGCAGAACTATAAATCTGTTATTCTTTGTACCCAGTTGTTTTACTAAGACTGAGCTTACTGCCTTAATTCCCACAGCCAAGTCATTCACCATGTCAGGACTATGGGGAGGAGAGGAGTAAGTATGGGTGTTATTGGTGGAGGAAGGGATGGAAGATTTTATGTTGAGCAGAAGGTGACATGGAACTCAGATGGCACTTAGCCCAAGTGAAAGTAACAGCAGGGACATCCTGGGTCTCTGGAGAGCAGTTATTTTCCCACATTCAGTGGAAATCAGCTTGTCTTACACGCCAAGAGGCACTGAGACATGAGGAATAAACATTACCATCAGTACAGCCTCTTTGAGAGGCCTGAGGCCCTGAGGGTGGAGGCTTGTCAGCACTTGACTTGGCATAGCCAGATTATGCACCAACATTTGCCCAGCTGCTGGCCCACCTCTAGAGCATTGCAAAATTTATCCAAAATTAGATCTCCTTGCTGGATAAAAAGATGTCAGCTTCAAATAATTCACCAGGTCATGGGGGTGGCACCAGTGTTTCATGTAGTGTCTGACCTCTGGAGAGTGAGGAATGTCAGTGACATGGAGGCCAATATAATAGTAATATTATTATTAAGGAAATAATTTCGTTAAAAGAAGAGAAAGAAGAGAAATGAAGTGAAAAAGAATTAGGTAAATGCTGTGTAAATGTGAAAAATAGTGAAACAATACTAGTAATAAGAAGGAGTGTCAAGTTCAGAAAAAAGAACGGATATAAGTAGTACATGATAGTTTTTAAAGGGTGATGTAAAAATTGTAGATTGTTTACATTGTGAAATATCATCTTACTCAGAGGATAATTGAGACTATGGGAGTTACAATGAAATTAAGGAAAAGGAAGGAAAAACAATAGCATGAATTTGAAAGTATTTTCTTTCAAAATCCTTCATCCGTTGCACTTAGAAAGGCAGATCCAGAGTATTCTTAGTATTTACGGTTGTACACATTCTAATTGTACTTTATAAAAATATGTTTTTCAGGTTCTTTGCTCAGTTGCACAGTAGTGAAACACAGACAAACCAGCCCAGTTGACACAATTGTCCCTGTGAAAGAGATACCATCATCAGGCCTCTTGCATTAGAATTTGAGTGTATTGTTTCCACTGTGAGAATGCCTGAGAATCAACTAGAGTTTCAGTGCCTCTGTGCTTTCCCACAGGGGAGGAAAGCACAGCACATGTGATTTAAAGCCCAAGAAACACTAACCAAGACAATGTGATAGGAAGTCAACAAAACAGATATTCTCTGCTTCCTACAGATGGACAAGTTTTCAAATTTGCCTCCTTGAAAAATTACCTGGGTAGTCCAATAAGTGCAACTCACAGTCAGATCTTTCTTAAATCTACTTTTGTTTACATCTGCTCTGATGTTCTGCAAAGTAGCAGGGAGACTGAGTTTTAAACACCAGAGCCAAAATACACTGTTCCTCATTTGACATAATTCCTAAAATTACTGTAAAACTCAGTAGTTTTCTTAAAATAAACTTAAAAAATAACAGCCTGGTCCTGAAGCCACAGACAGATGGTATTGCTATGTATGAGGGTGCAAAGGATAAACTGGAAATAGCCCAATTATAAAAATAAATAAAAATTAATTCAGATTTTCACTTGAATATCAGATTTTCCACTGGCATACATTTGTGTTAAAGCTAAGGTGGGAATTAATCTGAGACTGGGAAGAGCTGCCAACACTAAACTATAAAAATTGCCAGGATAGGCAGTGGGCCAGTTCACTTATCTTTACTAGCCATCAGCAAGATGTATTACCAAATCCTCTGAAGTTTATTATAGCAGTTTATTATTCCTTTATTTTGATTAAAAAAAAAAATCAATGTAAAATAAGTTTGACACAAAGTTTCTCCTGATTGTGAACGTTGAGGTCCATTCATATTGCATGGGAATAGATTAAGGAACCAGTTTTTCTTTTTATCAGTGACAAAACAGATACGCATGCACAAATTTAACATCTCATTGTCACCATGGGAAAAATGTTTTCACCTTTTGCATGAGAAATAGTCAAATAAAAAGAAAGAGTTATCTCATCGAGTAAAATATGAACATATGAACATCCTAAGGGGGATTTGTAGCACTGTAGGACTTCACAGTGGAGTTGCAACACTCATTTGCATACTGGCTTCAGCATCTCAGTAAAGGTCTCACAGGACCTTGACATGTAGTATCATACAGTAGTCATCCTTCAGATTTTGAAATACCACTCAAACTGGTAGTCTTTGACTACTGCCTTTCCTGAGACAGAACTGTATATTCTGAATTGCATCCTATGGCATTGGGTAGGAATTTCTAACAGCCAGAGATCTTCTGAAAAACAAGATTTTGAAGATGTTCTCAAATTACAATACTTTAGTGTAACAGTGCTTGTGACTGTATGTGTTTTGTTTTTTCTTATTTTAAATTTGGGGTTTGGGGTATTTTTTGCTTCATAGCCAGGGCATCAGGTCCCATATTTGATGGAATTATTTCCTTACTTATTTTTGTTTTGTTTTGTTAAATCAGATGGGCTGTTATCATCTCTGATAACAGTAGTCTGATTTAGTACTGTTATATCTGTAATAATCTGAGAATATTATTTGCAGAACAAGTTCTGAGAGAAGTATCATATCTGTTATGTAGACTAACTGACATACTTTGAAACAAAACAGACCAGCTGCTGATATGTCTTCCAAAAGGGGCTCATCTGTTATTTCTGACTGCATCAGTCACTGTAATAAAAGACAAAAGTTCTACAACCTTTGCCTACTGTCACTTGTACTTTAAACATTGGGAGCCTCCATTTCTTTCCTCTAAGAAACAGAGTCAGAGAGTAGAGAGTAAAGGAAAAAATACCTACATTGATATGTATTGATTTCCCTGAACCGAGGATGGATAACTTTCTCTCACGCATATGTTTGAGACAAAAAAGAATCCAGTCATTAGGTGTTTTTGTTGTTGTTGTTGTTGTTGTTTTCATACAAAGTCAAGTTTATCTCACAAGCAATAAGAGGGACAGAATATTTAGGACATCTTGTTTAAAATCCCAGCACCTGGAACAAGAAACACTGAAGGGAAAGCAGAAGCAACTCAACATCAGTATTTTTTTCCCTTCTTTGCACTGCTCTTCAGTGTTTCTGGGCTGCTGCATTCAGATAATTTACACAGTGATTTTAGCTAAGAAAAGCAAAATAATGAATGCAAAGGGTTGTTTCTCAGGAGCATGGTTAGGTCAAGAAGTCACTTGTTCCAAACGTTAATATCTTCTCCAGTCTAAAGAACATTGTTAGTATCTGCTTTTAATATTGAGGACATAGCATTATAAAGATCTTTCCCAAATTGATAAGAGCAAGAATAACAGAAGAAAAAAATGGAGAACATTGCTTGATTGCAATGAGAGGGGATAATGCACACCAGGATCTGCTGCTTAGAATGAGCTCTGTTCACAGAAGGATTTTTCCTGTGTGCAAAAAATAAATAAATTACTACCTTTAGATGTGGTGGATTACTACTTTTGGATATGCTAACTATTTACCAAGACTGGCTAATTCTAACTTCATTTTTGTGGTCTTTGTTGTGCTACTCTTCATAGCAAAAAGTGAAAGCAAAGCTATTAAAAACAAAGCAAGATTTTCAAAGTTTCACTAGACTCATATGCAAAATTCATCATTAAGCCTTAGGGAAAATAAAAGAGTTTTTCATGGTCTGATTTAATCTGTATAACCTGCCATAAAAGGACACAGTTCCATCAACCTTAACAGTTTTACATGCCATTAAACAACAGCTGAATTTTTCCGCACATCTCATTTGACAGAAATGCACTCACACTTCAAATTTTACTGGTGTGGTTCTATCAGGAGAGACCAAAATAAATAAGTGATATATATTTATTTTATCCTCAAAGGCCTCTTCTTGTTAATTTTGTTAGCCCAGACACTACTTAAAGCTGACTTTCGCAGGGAAGTGTGTATTTGCAGGTCAGATTCATCAAACATTCATTGCTCAATACTGTGACAGCTGGTAGCGGGCATACTTGCCTTGTTTGGTTTTCTGATAGAACCTTTCAAGTACTGGTTGTCTGTAACTGAATTTGTCACCCGCTTAGCAAGGTTATATCTTTTCTTACTATCAAATAAAAACATACAGAAAAGCTATGCAGACTCCAGTACTATTTTTTAACCTCAACTATAAATGCAAAAGCTTGGATTTTAACCTGAGAGTCACTAATAAATAGACGTGCCTCATTTCTTATGATTAATTCTTGCAGATTTTAAAATCGTAATGTTGCATTTATGAAAGTGCTTATACACAATATTTAAAGAACAAGATGATGAAGGGAGGAAAAAAAACATCTATCTGTAATCAGAAAAAAGGTGAAACGAGTTTGCAGAAATCTGCTGAAAGTCACTGGCTGATAACAAGACAGAAAATGAAGGAAAGTCTTTTTTTCTTCAGATGAATTGAGATTTCTGGGAAGGTAGTTAACTAAACAAACAGAAGAAAACAAAGCAAAGCAAAATAAGTAATTGTGTTCCTTCTTACTTTAGCCTCCCCAGCAAAAACGTAAGTTGACATCTAACTATACTAACAAGCATTGCTTCTTTGAAATGAATTAAACTGCTAGCTGTGATAAAGGACAGAGGTAACTGTGAAATTCAGCAGACTTGAAAGAAAAAAACTGTAACTAAGATTACCAAAACTAATTGCATTAACTACACTCAGCACATTCAAGTACCTCTAAAAGTCTCTTTGCCGGTCACCAAATCGCTATAACACACACTAAATTTCAAGCAGTAGGAGAGACTTACTAAGCCAGTGGTGATGGGATTATGACCATACACAGTGAATTGTGCAGCTGTTTCTGACCTACTCATTCCTGATAAAGTGACCACTCTGCAAAACTGATATTACATACTCAAGTGTGCTAGCACTGCTAGGGCCAGATTAAATATTTCTTCCCTGTC
The DNA here is from genome assembly GCF_019232065.1 of Centrocercus urophasianus. Classification (NCBI taxonomy): domain Eukaryota; kingdom Metazoa; phylum Chordata; class Aves; order Galliformes; family Phasianidae; genus Centrocercus; species Centrocercus urophasianus. Next base: position 10,647,774 of record NW_024884833.1, on the reverse strand, counting down.
AAGAGTACCGTCACAGTGGCACCAGTCAGTGGGTACTGTTATGGTGAGCAGCAAACATTCTGTGCAGGCAGCATCACAGCTCACAGAGATTTGGAGGCTTTGTCTGCATTTTAGTTCCTGGTAAAAGTACACGCGTGAAAAATTTTCACTGAGTTAAATAAGTTAGCAGTATGAGTAAGCAGATCAAAAACAGCTGTAGGACAGTGTGTGCAGAAATGTTTAGAAACCTGCTCATACAGAGAGAATGAGAAATGTGATCTGTTGAGGACAAGGCATTCTGTGCTGGGAGACCGCAGATGCAACTTGGATGTGATGTGGAGGACACCAATACAAGTAAACTTGCCAAGTAAGATACGGTTTTCTGAGTACAATGTAAACTCACAACTCAATCTGTCATTTAACTCTATCTCTGATATAGAAATAGCAGCCATTTCAGCAATGATCTAAAGTACTAAAAAGAAACAACCCCTATAAAAAAGTAATTACACATCATAATCAATATGAAAATAAGATACAGAGTTTCTATAATAATAGGAGCTAAGAAGTCAACAATCCATTTTAGATGGAAGACAAGTATTTATTTCTCGTTCATTGTTTTTGAAAAATCACACAGTTTAATGTATACACATAATGTGTGCAAATCTGATTGCAGAGAACTCTTCACTGCAGTATGTTCAGCAGCATGTTTAAAACACAGGGCTAGAAAATTTCCTGCAAGCTCAGAATGAGATACAGGTTTAAGTACCTTGTTAAATTGAGACAGCTGTTTCTCTTAATGTAAGACTACAAAGAGAACTTCTCGCTCTTTTTTCTGACATGATCCGGACACGAGGAAAAGTTACTGCCTCTAGAAGTGCCATAATTTCACGCTATTTTCAGATAGTTTGACATCTTCCTTGAAAAGTCGTTCTTGATCTTGAGCAGCAACAGGTCACATTCTACTTTCAATTACTCCATCACCACTGTCTTCTTGAAATACTTGAACAATTATTCTCCTAAGCTTTACTCCAAAACTTCAGGAAATGCTAGTGAAAAATAAGAAAAGAAAGGTCTTTTATACTTTGAAATCTCCACAAAGTACAAATATCAGTCTTGTTCAGAACTAAGTTTCAAAACTTAATGTAATGTCATCTCTGAATGCCCACAAAATCCCAGTTACTGGCTCACATTTGAATACCAGTTCTGTTGTGACTGTTGTTGCAAGAACCAAGAATTTGCACCCCAAGAAGTAAGGATGACTTTTGAAATATGTGTTGTGTGCTTTATGCATGGAAACAACTGTGTTCTTGATCTCTTCAAGAACAAGTCTTGTCTCTGCAGAGAAAAAAAGGGAGACATGTCTTGCAAGGGAGACGTGAAAACAGAACAGGTGGGTTTTACAAGGTCTGAACAACATTTTATTTTTGAGCTCCAGCTTGAGTTAGATTATGTTAAGAACCAACTGTGCCACCAAAGCATTGTCATGACCTACAAATTACCCCAGGTTTAAGAGCTGGTGTGTCCTACCCTGCAAGAGATTCTGAGGGAAAGTGTGCCTACAAGAGACATCCAGGCAGTTTTATAAACTCTTTAGGCTTCTGGTGTCTTGTGGTATCATATGTGAACAATCAAATCAGTTCTGATTTGAACGCTGTCACTTGGATTAGGGTTTATCTATCGCATGGTAGCACTGAGTTAGCAGGCCGCGGAGATGAATAGAAGTACTGATTGCTGAACTGACAGCCTTGAAGATGAGTAGCATTATTTTATCACATACTTCTTTGCAGCATGTGCCAGTGGGTTTTAGCTGTCACATTTTTTAAAATTATCAAGCCTTAGAGTAAGTAACAGGGCTGGTTCCTTAGTGCATAAGAGTCCCCTTGTCTCTTTCTGATCCAACTATAGCAGCTGCTTTTATTTTGCAGTTTAATTTAAATAAACAAAATGCTTTGTTCTGAAAAACACAACATGGCTACTAATTTTGTTAAGTGCCCTGCTTTCATGTGCACCTCTTGTTACCATAATGGCTCTAAGAAGGAATAAATCACAGCACAGGCTGTTAAACTCATTTGTGAAGCTAAAAGCCCTGTGTATTTTTAAGCTAATTCCTTCATAACACCTATTAAGGTTCATTGACCAGGGACACATTCAGACTACAGTAAGGTTTCGTACATACTGTCCAGTAGCTTGCTGCAGAAGTGTATGTTGTGTGCAGCTGGTTTTTTCTCACTCAGCTTCTCCTGATGTATTCACCTGTCCTGCTCCCCTAAATCTATGTTTCTGGATATTACTAATAATATATTAAGGTCTACAAACCATCTTTAGGAAGCAGAGTGCTAATTACACAATCACTGTCTGCTAGCCCCTTCAGGTTCTCATCTGCTTAGAAGAGGACAAGAACAGGACAAGGCTACCAGCAGTAATACACAGATCCAGTGACAAAAAAGTTTGTCCCATTCCGTGAACCTCCCTTCTTCCCATTTTGCTGATATGGCAGCTCAAACAGCTCCACGTCCATCCTCTGGGATACATGGTGGCAGACAAAGGGTGCATCAGTGTGGTTTCAGACACACTGCACAGTGCTGAGGTAGTGGGGATGTTTCCATCACCTCCAGCTGAGTATGTGACCTGCCAGGTTGACTATCCAGGCACAGTGCAGTGAGATGTGGAGCCATGGCACTGGAAACCCTTCACTTGTGTCAGCACGGCACTCTGCCCTGCCTAATTAGTCAGACTGTCAGTGTATTAAATCTGCAAACATTAGTCTGCAGAAGAAGGAGCAGTTTAATGAGTCAGGCAGTTTTCATGGAACCGCAATTTGCTGTCGTTTTATCCAACTCACAGCTACTCACTTCAAGCCTGCTCATGCGCAAGTACACACAAAAGCCAAAGCAACTGGTTTGTCCAGGCATCTAAATCCCATTTCTTACTAAAGATCTATCACAAGTGGCAAGACTGCATTTTTTAACAAACAGACAACTGCATTTTCCAGAAAGTCTGTGAAATACCCTTCCTTCAACTACTGCTTTACAATAACAAAAGTGCATCCTCCAAAGACACTCCCAAAAGACAGAAAAATCAAGAGGACTCAAGGGCACTGAGGATCCCTTCAGGATTAGATGTTTGGTGAGCCTTCCTTCTACAGGATCTTATGAACAGTACCCAAATATTCAACACCCCAAAAACATAAAAGCTGAAAGGCTAATTACTTCATTTATCATCATTTCATTTTCTGTGGAAAGCAATTTAATTCTTATCCATCCTAATAAAAGAAGTATTTTATCATCTTTCCCACCCGTCCTGAATTAGGCAGCACAGATGCCTCCATGACAGTAGATCAAATGTCATGGTATTTCTTACCTAAAAGGGCACTGCAGCTGAGCATATCAGGAACGACACTCACATTAAAACAGATTCTTTTAGCATTTGTGCTCAGAAAGATAGCATTTTAAAAGATTCTGTCATTTTTGGAAGCTTCTTAGGATTAGATCTTAGAATATGGGTAATGATTGATACAAAACACTTGAGAAGAAAATCCCTCTGATGGGGAAAGGAAAAAAAAGTGGTATGAGGCAGCTTACCTTTTAAGGAGAAAAGAAATGCCTAGACAAGGTGTTTAACAAGCTTTCACAAGGAAGAAGTCTCCTCACAAAGTGGAAATAATTTAGCCAAGTTAAGAAAAGCAATTTTTAACTTCACCATATAATTCTCTGCTACAGATCTTCACTATTTACAGTGGGACAAAGAGAAGCACTGGTATTTTGGACTGACATTGAATGAAATTTTAAAATAGAAACTCAGATAGAGACTGAGTGAGAGCTAGAAGGTATACTGAGACCCAATTTTATTTCAAGTTAATTTGGTGGATTGCCATTGTTCAGTTTCTCTTGAATTAAAAATAGAATCAGCATTACTTAAAATTATTTCTTAAAGTCTGGGAGAGCTCCTGGATGGAGGACAAACATTTTAAAATCTATTATTCTTGTAGGGAAACAGTTAATTGGAAATCATACATTTTTTCCCAATAAAACATTCTGTAACATTTCGTCAAACAAGCAAACAAACAAACAAAAAAAGAGTAAATCTCAGAGGTGGAATAAAATAAGAACAAACGTAAACTGGATCACAGTTTCAAATGATAGGAAAATGTTTAAATGTTTTTTTAAGATCAGTCTGTGGTTTCAGAGAGAGACTGGTCAAGAATGTGTTACTGGAGAAAGATGCGGCGCTCTAGAGGAGTCATCCAAATAAGAAAAGCTTCCCAAGATTGATATGGGGAAAGTGCAGAGGCTGGCAGTAGTGGAGGAAAATGGAAACAATAAAGACAAGGGCTTCACAGAGTGAGGTCTTCAACAGTAGGTGTGCATTGACACAAGTCATCTCCCCCGCGTAAGGAGCAGAAGGGATAAAGGAGGATGACTTAAAGCAAAAAACAAAAAAATAAAAACAAAAACAAAAATCCTCTGCTTCAGCCCTTTCTTCAGAGCCATAGAATCTGGTGAAGTTCAAATTTGCCAATTATATGTGAATTTCTCTAGAGAAAGCAGAAGGAAAAAAGTCAGATAGGGAAAAGATTGTAGATTTCCCACATATTCCTGATGCTCAGGACCTCTGCTCTGGTGTAGAGGAAAGACTTTTAACTGGGGCATATGTTGTAAGAGATAAGTTAAAATTTGGAAGAAGGAGGGCTATTTAATCTGCCTGGTTAATTCTTAATGAAGAAATGTGGCTTAGCAAGGAGCAGAGTCATGGGAAGCTGGCTTCAAAGGAGACCATTTTAAACCCACAGCGTTTAAATTGATTTGCAGTGTGGTTCTGCTGGGAAGATGCTAAGGGACCCATACAAACAGCAGTATGTCTGTATGTCTGGATAGGCACTGTAGAGAGAGAGGGGAGATTTTTCTAAAGTCCTCCAAAATCAGCTGCCCCCAAAGCTGGGGTTGCAGCTGAGGGTAATTGCAGGGCTGGGGGGGCAGCAGTTTCCCTTGTGGACTTCCAAACTAATGATAGAAGCCCTCTCTCTGTGCACAACATGGGCTTGCAGCATGTACCAGCCTCTGCCCTACCTGCTCAAGGCATCCTGGGAAAGCTCATATGTTTATGACTTTTGGGAATAAGATGCTATTTATCGTGTAGAACTGTAGTGTTTTTCCCACGATTACCCATCATAATTTTTTGCAGTACAAATGATTTTTCAGGCAATAAAAGAGAAATTACTTTTTTTAAGAACCGAGCTGTTTATGTGACAATAAAATCTTCCATGTATGACACTTGTATGTAGTGTCACACAAATACTTTGGACCTAGTAAAACTTTATTACATCAGTGTCATTCCTCCTTGTTTCATTTTTCAGATTTTGAAGCCACTTTGGATCTTTTTTCACCATCTCACTTTATAAAGCAGACTTCTTATCAACTGTGTTTTCACTGTGTACATCTATAAGACAGTGTACATTTTAAGCAACCTGGGATTGCAACTGTATCTATAGTCAGGCTTTTTTTTTTTTTTTTTTTTTTTTTTTTATCCCACAAACAAAAATAAAAAATAAAATTCATATCTGGACTAACAGTGTAGAAAATATTAACCCGCAGCAAATTTTTATGCAGGCAAGTTATAAATCCCTGGAAATATTACAGTAGCAAAACACACTGACCTTTAACTCTAGGATTGCAAATAGTAATGCTATAATAATTGTGTATGTCCTTTTATTGTGTGACTCCCCTCTCCCCTAGCCTACTAGGAAATGGAAAATTATGGCCTTTAGCAGTCCTTTAAATTGAAGATATAGGGATGCCTTAAGTTTATTCCCAGTTATATATAACCATGTATTATTATTATTATTTATATCTTGCTAGCGGCACTTGGAATGCAGCTGCTCCTATGGGTAGCCTTGTAAAGGAAGGTGCTATGTGTTTTGAACAAGTATTAAATGTGTACAGGAGATGATGCTATATGAATACTTTCTTTTCATATTTTTGTGAACTAACAATGCAGTCTCTGAAGAGATAAAGATTCCACAGAGAAGTCAGGAAAAGCTACATGAGGGGTGAGCATACATATAGATAAAAATAATCAGCATTGTAACACTTAATACAAGCTGAGAAATGACTAATCAGGAAATAAAGTGATGTGTTTCATATTTAAAGCTCTGGTTGAAATATTCCAACAAGATCTTAATTGCTACTATCAGCTTAGTGTGGGCATCTCTTTCACTCTTCTGAAGTGGGACAAGGACTCCGAGGTGGGTAGGAAAGTTGAATGGCACAACAAATTCTCCTGTTGTATGATTTTGCAGAGACTGGTGCTGCTAAAGATAAAAAATGCAATGTAAATGTGCCAGAGTCAGTGAACAAACAGAGAACGACAACACCTCAGGATACTCTTTGTTTTTGAAAATAACACTTTATGTATCTTTTAAAAATGTTTCTTCCAAGTTTTAATCAGAAAGACACTGTATTCAATAGCTTTCTCTCCTCTCAAGGAGACACAAATCCAAGAGGCACTCTTTTCTAACCTTTTTCTTTATGCAGGGGCAAGATTAACACACGCGTATAAAATAAAACTATTGAGCTATTTTAATACTTTTTCTGTCATGCATTCAGTACACTCTAAAGTTGTCACCAGCTACTGTTTCATTTAATTCCCTAGCCTTCAGGGTAATGTAAGAAAATTGAAGAGATTAGTAGCTCTCCCTTTCCTGTTCAATGCATTTGTGTTGCAGTAAATTGGTACCAACCTTCAATCTCATGGTCAGGGCTCTCTAGGGTCCTTCCACTGATATGACAGAGCAGTCAGCTTGATAAATGGTGCACACGCCCTAGAGTGCAATGGAGAAAGCTTCCCTCCCTGACTCCACAATTGTCTCTCCCACGCCGGAAAAGAGAAACACCTATCTTGTTGCACTAAGAAACTCCACTCTTCAATGTATGCTGTCTGTGTTAATTAGAAGATACATTCCCTCCTCCTGAACAACCCTGATTAATTATGTCATGGGCAGTGGTAAACGAAGGATGCGGTCTTGTTGTGAACTAGAGGGAAGGAAAAATCTTCAGCTTGGAAAACGACTTTTATTGAAACTTCAGGCTTACGGGCTGCTCTGATGAAATAGCAGGACAGTGCACAATGTTACTTTATTACTTCATTTAATCACCTTGAATTACAGAGAATGGACACGGCGTTAATACGGGCACTAACATAAGATGCAGTACTTTAAAGCTTTTAGGAAAGCATTTAAGCAAATGCTTCTCTCATATTTTGGTTTATTTTGGTTTAGCAGTGCTCTCTGAACAGGGCTCAGAAATGCTCAGGCACCAAGGACGGGTCATTGTGGTCATTTTCACTGCATGAAAAATATAAAGGGAAGATCTTTACCCACAGACTTGGCCTTGAGCAGCCAGGCATTTCAGTGTCTTAGTGCACAAACATAACACTCAGATTTGCAAATGCAGACAGCCCTTCTTAAAGGACATGAGGTGAAAATGATAATAGAGAATTGACTAAAGGATTTAAAAGAACAAGACTTAAAACACAACTGACATCAGAAAAATATGTAGAGGATTAATTTGCAGTGGGACAAGAAATAAGGTGTAATTTTCACTAAATTGTGTATTCATTAATATCAGTTCACACCTAATGAAGATCATGAAATCATAGAATCATGGAACCAGCAAGATGGAAAAGATCTCCAAGATCAACTGTTCATTTATCACCAAGATTCTCTCAGTAAACCATGTCCCTTAGTACCACATCTAAATGTTTCTTGAACGCCACCAGGGGTGGTGACTTCACCACTTCTAGGGCAACCTGTTCTAATACCTCACCACTGCTTCAGAGAATAATCTTTTCCTAATATCCAACCTGAACCTCCCCTGGTGCAACTTGAGGTCATTCCTTCTAGCCCAATTAGTTAAGCAAGAGAAGAGGCTGATCCCCACCTTGCCACAACCTCCTTTTAGGTAGTTGTAGAGAGCTATAATGTTTCCCCTGACCCTCCTCTTCTCCAAAGACTGGGTGATGTGTGTTTTAAATGAGGTTTGATGTAGTTCCCTACTAAAAATCTAAAATAGCTTTGCACAAAATAACACACAGCTTTGAATAATATTATCAAGCAGTCTAGATGTGTACTAAAATCAGTCATTTGCTCATAAGTCTATAGAAAATGACTGAAGGATTTCAAAAGTCTGCTACTAAGGGGTTAATACTGGCCTTGTTTCTCAGATCCAATACACAACAGATTTCCAGACACATTACATGTTGCACACCAAAGTTAGATTTTCTGCTCTGCACTCTTCTAAGCCCGCAGAAGAACAGACCTGCCATTTTACTTTGAACTGTGGGTTGATTGCCTTTCCATGTCTCTTTCCATTGTGCCTCTGGCATTGCACAGGGCTGGGAGAACTGTGTGTGATACAGACCATACCATGATTAATAGTTGCTGGTAAATCCAATGGGGTGAATTAAGGACAAAAAGAGCAATCTTCTCTCTGAAATTCCTCACCTTCATGAATTTGCCAGAGTCTTAAGGCTAGATGATGAAAGCAGTGTGTGTGGAGTCAGTGGCCTGTAGCCACTCTTGAGGAATACAAGTTGATTTTCAAATTGCTGGGAATAGATTGTAGGCACAAAACACGTACCATACAGGTATCAAAAGAAGCTGGAGAAATCACATGACTTTGGATGGCATAATGATTTGATTTTCCAAAAAATGCTTGTTACCTGTCCCAGGCTCAAAAGAAAAATATGGAAGGTTGGACGTAGCCAGCAGCCGTGTGCCTGCAAAGCCAGCTGCTCACTTCTCTGTCCTGCAGGATCAGGAAAAACAAAAAGGAGAGAAATCATGTAGAGAGATAAAGAGAGTTTAAGAGGTAAAGCAAAAGCTATGTGTACGTGCCAAGCAAAATAAGGAATTTATCTGCTGCCTCCATGGGCAGGCAGACAGCCTGTCACCTCCTAGAAAGCAGGGCCTCAGCATGCCTCAATTAGTTGGAAAGACAACACCAGAACCCAGAAGTGCCCCTCACTCCTCCTTTCCTGCTTTTATTGCTGAGTGTAACATCATATGCAATATCCCCCTAGTTAGTTTGGGCTAGTTGCTCTGTCCCAACTCCTTTAAGCTTTTGGTCCAGCCCAGCCTAGTTGCTTTGGTGACAGACTGGGAGAAAAGAGAAGGTCTGGGTGCTGTGCAAGCAACAGTTTATGCCATAATGAAAACAGTAACACGTTAGCACTGTTTTAGCCACAAATTCAAAATGTAGTACAATCTCGGCTATCATTAACCCCTTCTCCACATGGTTCAGAGCAGAAGGAGAAAGAGATGAAACCAACCAATGAAAACCCACTATCACGTCAGGTTTGCCCTTGGGACAGATGCTTCTCCAAAGGAAATGAACCAGATTTTGCATGGTCAAATCTAGGCCAACACCAGTCACCTGATTGCTGCTTTCCTCTCTATCTGCAGCACTGAGGGAAGTCCATCTCGCAGGTAGTCTGCACCAATTATCTCAACATCACCCTGTCTTTTGGCCTCCCTGACAACAGCTGCTTTCTCAAAAGGATGGGTCAGGAGCAGTGCTTGATGTGTGAGTTTGTTACTTCCACAGAGGAGCATTCTCAGACTGGTTAAGATCAAGCATCGAATCTATCACATCTTTTGCAATCTGGCTTAGCAAAAATGAACAGAGACTGCGCTAAAAAATCATTATTCTTCCTTAGTAAAACACTAAAGATTATTTATTTATGTATGTATGTACATATGTATGTATGTATTTATTTATTTATGTTTTCACTGCTCTTACACATCATGTATACATACACCCTGTGCAACATGCACATAGTAAAGCAAGCAACTGCTTTGAGGCACTTTTTTTTTTTCTTTTCAAGGCACTTCATAAAACTCTCATCACCAGTCCAGCCAGCTGATGAGAATGGACATTCACCCATGGTTGATTCTGCACAGGAGCAGCTCCTGAAAAATATTAATAGATGAAGTAAAGTATCCCAAATAGTGATGCCTTATTCAAACAGATGGAAATTTTACATGCAGAACAGTTGCTGCAGTGTTATACTACCTGTGTAATAATTCATGACCTGAGTAATAAAGAACTCATTAAACCTACTCCCTGCTTTTCCTTTACACATAGACCTCCCAGCAGTTTAAGTCGTGCATAATGAGCCCATGTAATTTAAGGGATAGTGTTAAAACCATCTACCATTCTTTTATATCTGAAATCGTTCTGTGATTTTCCTCTACTACATTGCTAGCATAGCTAGGAAACAATATATTACCCTAATTACATGTTATTTATTAGGCTGGAAGCAAATAAGTCATTCAAAGACAAATCCCCATAGTTATTCATGGAACTGCTTTAGATAACAAAGATATAGTAAACCAAGTGATCTTTCATTATATTTATCATACACTCTTTGTATTAATGAACAATAAGGCTTTGCTGAAATAATGACTTCTTTCTGAGTTGTGGTAAATGCTATACTGGCCATATTTATCAGAAGAATGTTAAAGCCATAGATAGCCTTTATTTCTTGTGCTTGCATTGGGAAAATTGGGTAGCTGGTGAACAACGGTGATTTGGAGGGCTTAGTAAACATAATATAAAATAATCTATGGCTTTAAAAAAACAACATGCATAATATAGTAGTGGCAGCTTGACCCTTGAGAAACACATAGTGGTGAAGACTGGCAATTTATTTATATAACTCTTGCCTTCAGAAAAGCCTCTTTGCTCTTGATATGAGAGACCCTTTCTCTGTGTCGTTAAGCAAACATTAAATCTGCACAACAGTGGGATGAAAATTTCTAATTAACTTCACTCATCATTTGAAATTAACAAATGCGGCAAAGAAAAAGAAATAAATTTGAGAAGGAAATCACAGAAAAAAAAATAAAAAAGATGAGAATATTAGTGCTTTGGACCTGACTGTTTATAAGTACTCTGGGTTATGTTTTTAGTGCTTTTTAGAGAAGAAATAGGAATCCCTATCTTTTTCGTTCCATGTACACGTCCTAGTCACAATGCAAAAAGTACACAGTTATCTTGGTGAATATTTGTTTGCTCCGAAAAAGCTGTCACAGAACAGGAACTTATAAGAATATTCATAAATGTAGCGTCTAGGATCATCTCTCAGGAACTGTACACATATTCCTTTTTATGACTCAGGCATGAGAGAACTCGAATTCCAACAGTCTTGATAGAAAGTTTCACTCTGCTGGGCCACAGTGTCAGAGCCACAACCACCGTTATGTTGCTATAAGCCTGACCTGTTAAAAAATCCACTAGGAATAACTTTTGATATTATCTATCTGTCCTTTCAGGTTAGATAGGTTAGGCATTGCAGTGGAATACTCACTCAGGTGCTATGTTATTTAGATCTCAAAAGTTCTGGGCAACCACAGGAGAGACATTTAAGAACGTTCAAAGATAATCACTATGGGGAATTAACATTCTTCAGGACTAGTTAACAGCTAAGCAAAAGTTTGGGAGCTGCATGATGAAATCACGGACCTCAAATACAATTAATTAAAGTTCAGGTACTTCTTGAAATGAAATGCAGACATGATATAGGGATATTTCAAATGAATATGCCTTTGTCAAAACTAATTCCTTATATGCATTCTTAATGCTGTTCAATAGAAAAGAAAAATCCAACAGACCCTTTCAGGAATGTTCCATAAAAATTAATTTGTTTCACTCATAGAGAACAACATTAACTGTGTATTAAAAATATATGTATATATATAAAAATTGGACAAGAAAAAGGACAGACTGCTTGCTGACACAGCAAAATAGTGTCCCAATCTGAAAATGCAGTCCAATGAATTCAGTCCAATAAATTTATTCTTTTGTCCTTCCCCTATTTTTTGTGACTTTAATTGAACAAACTGAATTAATTTATAATAATAATTACAAAGTTGTATCTCTAATTCATCTAAAAATGCATACAGAAATGTATACACATTCCATATTTATTTTTGTCAAAATCCTTGAGTCTGGTTTAATAGAAGACTCTTGGAGTTTGGATCAGATTTGAATCTAGCTGATGAATTTATATTATTTTTTAAAAATAAAAAGCACAAAGTCACATAGCACTGCGTATATCTAAACATAAAAACATAGTTCACATTTGTAACTAAAAACTGTACACTATATTGGATTTGATGCCCACAGTACAGTGCTGTTTGTTTTTATGACAAATACACAAACTTTCTAATTTCCATAATATGAATCAGTGAATTGCCTTTAAACCACACTTTACTACTGCTAGACTAGAGAGAAAGAAGGGGAAAAGGTTGTTTAACACAGTGCAACTGTTTTTTTTGTTACAATTTTGCAGTTAAGTTTGCAATCTGACATGCTTTCAGCTTTTTGATAGCTACTGCAGGAAGTATCTCACTAATGAAGAACAAGCTGCTAGAAATGCTGATATTAAGTGCAATTATTCCACACAATGATCACACTAACATGATAAGCTGGTCATCTCTGAACCTATATAACTCTATGTAACAGCTTGAGTCACCATAGTTTACATTCACAGAGCAACCCATCTTGACTGTGTAAGAAAACTTGCTATCTCTGCATAAATCCCTCTAATGCTAATGTTGTAAAGTCTAAGTCTCAGTTGGCCTTGTCAGAGGAGAGCAGATCTATTCTGATAGTCCCAGTGTAAACGCAAGACAAAAAATTATTCAGAATAAAATCAATTCCTCTCTTCTCCATATATATTTAAAAAAATGTTCTCCAAATTTTTTTAATTCCCTGTATCAGTTCTTCCCCAGCTTGGTTTGGAACCTAGGCAGCTGCCATATAAACCCACAATGCATAATCATTAGAAGAAACACTGCAAAACATCAGAGCTGAGCAATAGTTCTGTCACCTTTCCCCCTGTAGAAGGGATGTGCTCTTCAGGGTGAGAGTGAACAAATTTGCAGGACACAAAGGAAGACCACATTGTGATAAATGGCAGAAATGACAAGCCCTTGGTATCCAACACCAGAGATGATTAATGCTTGTGAACACAAAGTTACCACATGGTCCCAGACATAATAAAATAAAACCCTGCAATATTTCGATGTGTGACAAAGCATATAACTATGTCCACTTACTCAAGATGCACACAGAGACACATACATTGCCTAAATGTGTATGGAGCTTTTTAGGAGTGTAAATATTTGGAAATGGCTCTGCTTGTGGGCTAAGGAATATATTAAGTGCATCATTATTAACATAATCCTTACTGCCTAACATGTAATGCAACTGCATCATCATGTACCTAATAATTCTGCTTTGAAGTAATGAGCAAATAACACTGACAAATGCTGCCATCACATAATTGGTATAATGAGCTTCAACGAGGATGAGATTCTGAGTGTGATCTCTACTTCCTTAGAGCTGAGATAGATTAAGAATAAATCTTGAAAGTTACCACGTTTAACCCTTGTGTCACCATAAAAAAGACTGATATGCATTTTGTGCACATTTTTTTAAGAATAAAATAGCTGGATATAAAAATAAATAAACAAATAAATAAATAAATAAATAACTGACCATGAGACATATAAACATTTGTAGATCAGATGCAAGGCATCTTGCAGCCTGCTATAGAGCTGAAAAAAAGTGCAATCTGCCACCTGGAATTAGAAGTAAAATAGGTCCCATTAGTTATGTGTTGCATTTGGTTTTCTAAGCCATAAAAGAAGTTTTGAATTACACTGGTAGGAGTAAGTTTGCACTTTTGGGGGCAGACAGGACAATTTTTTGGGGTTGTTTCAGCTTAGCTGTAATACATTTTAATTTTAAGGAATTCTGAGCCAAAGAACTGTCATTCTCCTTCCTTAAGGATCAACATCCCTCCTGACTGCATTTTTGTCCATTTGACTGGATTCCAAAACAAGTTATATTTCTGTAGAATTACTTAAGCAAATTTTCAGTAAAATGAGTTAATCATAAAATAAGATCAGAAAAAAAGCCACAACCATTCTATGTGTATTCTCAATTCAATGCCACAAATGTGGGCAATACTTCTGAAATACTCAAGATTCTCACCTTTTGCATTTGTCACAATATACTTAGCAAAATATGCTGAAATTTCTTAGCATTTTCAAAAAATAGTCAGAAAGTAATAGATTTTTCAGTGACTTTGCTTCCAGAAGTAGTACTAGACCTGAGTCCAGAAGACCTTTATTCTAGATCTTCTTGACTCACGTTTACTTTCTATTTCCTCTTTCTTTATAACCATTTCTTACTCAAGATTACAATACGTAAACATATGGAGATGCCCATTACCTGGAGAGATTCCCCCAGAGGGACATAAATGAGTATGAAAGACAATGAAATGCTGGGGAATAAGTGACATCTGAATGATAAAATGTTGGTCTGTAGTCCTCTAGGAAGTACTGTGGAGACAAGGACATGAGAAATCCAGCAGTGAGTACAGAAAGTAACAGTTGACAGGACAGAGATGCTGAAGGACTGTTTGCCTTTTTTCTTTTTATATTCTTTTAAAATTGTAGTGTTTTTGTGTGTGTGTTTTTTTTTTAATTGTTTCCATTTATTTATTTATTTACTTACTTAATAGATACTGTAAAAATAGGTCCTTCTGAAAATGAAAAGAGGATAATTGGATGGTAACAGTAGTGCCTGTGGCGCTCATATCCCAAGGCAACAGTTCAAAATAATACAGGAACTCTTTTATTTAGTCAAGTGCTGAGGCCATCTGGTAGATGAATGTGAAAGCCACTCTATGGACAAACTTTTAATCACACAGGGACAAGGGAGCCATGATTAGGTGAACATGGGGAAGTCGTGCTCTTTAAGGCATAAGAGGATTTTCACCTCTGTGTTTCCAATTATCCAATTTCCTGAATAGGCAGACAGACAGCAGAGTTGAGAAGTGATGGATAAAACAGAAATATGACATGTGAAATACATATAAATCAGAAGGAAGGACAGGGAGGATGTAGGAGATATAAGAAAATTGGTGACAGCTGATTGCGGACCACAGATTCCTGAGCTAGTGATCATGAAAACAGATGAGCACACAGGACAGATTACCTGAACATAGCTATATTCTTCTTCATATGAGAATGGCTTATACAGATCCAGACTTATATCTTTGACCCATAGCTGAACTTGTCCACTACTCAAAAAAATGCTTAAAAATTGACTCTTTACAACCAAATGATAAAAGATATGCAAGAAAAATATGTCACAGTTAGTAGCATGAGTATTAACCTCCCCTGTCCACACAATAAATCAATGTAAGTAAGCATCGAAGTTACTGAAGGTCAGTTTAAGAATATCAGGATATGAACTGAAATGTCCTTTCATTTAAAAAAAAAAAAAAAATTAAAAGCCCACCCTCAAAGCTGCAATAAGTGTACCTCTTAGAGTAGTCAAAATGAAAAAATAAGAGTACAAGCACTCAAAAATACTCATTTCCCATTTTCTCCCTCAAATCCGTATTCTGGAAAGCAATATTAGCTACAGGAGTGATAAAAATGAGCAGAAATTATTTACTTATTCCAACACTTATCTTTACTTATCTAACAAATCAGTATTTTGTTCAACAAGCCAGTAAGCCTTTATGTCTTTCTTTTTATCTGCAATAAACAAACATTTTAAGGATGTTATCATAACTCTCCACAACATTGCTGAGGTATTTGAGAATCTGACTAAAAATCATCTTGTAATCAGCAAACAATGAATGAGCATACACCTTGGATAGTTATGCTTTACAAATTAGTATTTCTTTATGTTGATTTTGGATCAACTTTCTTCTCCTTACATCTAATAAAGATGAAAACTCCATCACAATATTTTCTATCAACATAGGTTATTTTTAGGTTCAAAATGAACTTTGATAAGATTATAAACTTTTAGAAGAAATTCTCATTTCATCAGAAAGTCTTCACTCACATCAGAAAGTCTCAAGGCTATATTTTTGTGGCTGTTGTTTCACAGTATGCATTTCAAGTCTTCTAAAAATAACAATTCTACTTTTAAATGAAATCAGGGAGCCTAAGGTAGAGTGTTTTATTGAAAAAATGATAAATTATTTCTAGAATAAATCAAACAAACTATAATTAAACAAGCAGTCTGAGAAAAGATTTTGAGTAGATGATAGAAAAGCATCCTGCATAGAAATTCTCTCTTTTCCATTTTTTATCTGAAATCATAACAATTATTTCAAGTGTGCAATTGAAAAACAAGCTTCAAATACTGTACTATGATTCTGAGCTTTTGGAATATAGAACAATTTCAGACATTATTGTGGACTCTGCTTCCTATACAAGATGAGTATTGTAGAGATTAGTAGATAGACATTATTAACAAAATTGAACTCAATGAAAATTGCAAACAGTATTGAGGAAAAGTGTACCCATTCTGTTACTTGCTAGACTAACCCAAGCTCAAATGATCATGTGCTGACAGGTCCTCCTAGCAAACAATTTTCATCCTAAATAATTGTGCTTACAAGCCACGAAATCAAGAAATGACAAATATTAGCAGTTTGGGATTCTTCCCTAAGTGTGAATCCAAAAGTTCGCATCTGCCTAAACTACAAGTTCATTAGACAAGTGTAAAAAGATGAAATAATGCCAACACCTCATTCTTCAGAAGTGTGTTTCAAGATCGTATATACATAGGGATAAATAAAATGTTTTCTCTGTAGCTTTGTTCTCAACTACTCACTGCCAGTAAGGCTTGTTTCATGCATGAGATACACACAAAATTTGTTTGGCATCCTCTTATCCCTTAAACAGTGCTGCTACCTTTTGATTTCTTATTTCTTCTGGGTGCTCTCAAGTTCATTTCCTCAATATCTGCTTTATGAACTCAGAGAGACATTCAAAAAGATAACTGAACTACAGCCTGACTATTCTGTGTTCTTAAACAAACACAACTGCCTGTAGCCTGAATACAGTTGTTTGAGTATAGCTTACAGTTTCTGTAATTGAGGAATGGTAGATCTACACCTGTAATTTTAATGATCTAAATCATTGCATGAGAAGAAGAAAGAGAAGATGGACTTGTAGCAGACTTCTCACTGGAATAAGCCATGACCGGTAAGTCAAGGCAGATTCCAAAGCCTTTTGAACATGCCTTTCTCTTCCCTTAGTATACATATCTCTTTTCAAGAACCAGATGAAAACCATTATTTGGGAAATTAACCCCTGTGCATGCTTTTTGGGAAATTAACTCCTGTTATATTGTGTTTGATTGAAGGAGGTAAATGAAGATAGAGCTAAGGGATTGAGCTGCACATAGCAAGAAACTTCTAACTAGTGAAGGGACAGATGTCCTGTTGTTAGTGAGAGCTACACTGAAATATCTACACCATTAACTTCTGTCATTTCTGCATACCATGAGGAGGCAATAGAGCTCTTAACAACACGAGGACCCTGTTTAGTGGCCACCCATATGGAGCTATAACCCTTTAGCTTTGTTCCAGCACAGTATCGTCTAAGAACAACTCTCACATTATATCAACCACATTCAAATGATGTTTTCCAACTATCTGAAGACCTCCAGTATTTACCTCTTCAGTAAGAACCTGCAAGTGGCAGTGAGGCTGACAACAGTTATGAAGAAAGACTCTAACTGTCACACAAACTGAGAAACAAGACTATCTGGAAAGATTTGTTTTTTAATCAACTCTGGAGGGCCAGAAAGAATGGGACTAGGGAAAAAAAAAAAAAAAAAAAGAATAGCTCAAATCCTTAAACATTGCATTTAAGGGTTTTAAACCTCTTAAGTATCTATGAAACTAAAAGAAGAGCGAGCACAAATCAAGCACCAAAAACACTTCAGACCAAGAGCATTTTTGTTATCATTCTTATTAATGCCAACCATTGAGAAAAGGAGAAGGAAGTGCTTGCAGTGCTTTAAAGCTAGTTCAGCCCAATTGTTGCCTTGTTCCCTCCACTCTCGTCACTGTAAAAGGAAAAGGCTTGATTGGATAGACCCTCCAGCAAGCAGGAACTGTCTATGAAACTTAGCTTGCTACTGGTCTGTCATCTAGGGCTGAGGGCCCCTCATTGTGGCATTGTGACTCTGCAATACTTCCAGAGGAAAGATTCATGCTTTTCAAAAGAAAACTTTTTTGTCTTTTCCTCCCTCCCCTTTCCACCTCTGCCTACCCATTTTTCTTTGATCAGTCAACAGTAGAAGCTAAAGACTTTGCATTTTGAGCACAAGGATGGGATAAAAAGAAAGAAAAGAAAGCAGAAAAACTTTGCATTTTGAGCACAAGAATGGGAGAAAAAGAAAGAAAAGAAAGTAGAAGAATTTCTAAATGATTTTCCCTTGACCCAGAAGTCTCTGTCTTACTCTGTCCTAAATGAAAGCTAAGCTCTTGTGAGACTGAAGATTATGGCAAAAAGAGCTTCTAAGTGCTATTCCTTTTAATTGAAAATAAACTTTGTCTTGCTTAGATTTGAAGACCTGTCATACAGAAAAAAGAATCAACAAACAAAAGTAAAACTACACTAGCACCTTAAAAAAGTCAATATGTGAGTTGGGAGAAAATAAAGACTTTGCAATTAGAGAGAAAGAAAGTCATACTTGTGTGATACTGAGCAACAACACAGTTAGCATAATAGAAAGAAAAAAAAGATTGAAGAAATGAAATGTTCACTTTGGCTATTTGGGAATCCTTGGGATTGACTGATTAGATGAAGAGAAAAATAATATTATAAGAGATAGTTATGCATTTTTCTGTTTAGAGTTGTAGGCATGAACAAGTATTTGTTTTTGTGTTTTGGTTTTTTTTTTTGCTTCTGTCCCTTTGATGCATTTAACTTCTTAAATCAATAATGATTATTAAAATTTCAAATAGGTTTGATCTTTTTTAAAATTCATGATCATTAAAAGATACATGACACAAAAACACACTATATATATTAGTGTGTAGAAAAAAAAAATTAAAAAAAGAGTAACTGTAAAAAAAAGTGTCTAATTTCTCTGGTGTTTTAAAAACCCATTGTAATGCTGCTCATGTTTTCAGATCCTCCATTCTCTCTCCTGATTAGTCTATTCCTGGATGGCTGTAACTCAGTAATTTTCAAATATAGCAAATTACATTATAATTTCTAAGAAATGAAATAATTCAAATTAGACTAAGAATCCAATACAGGCTATCACTGAAGTCAGTATAGACAGTTCCACACAACTGTGGACAAAGCTCTTGGGAGAGATCATTACATTAATTTCCGTTCACAGTCTAGCCAAAGGAAATCCAAATCCACAGAGGAAAAATGCTAAATGCATTTATCTTTGCATTATCTTATTCCCAGGGATTTTCAAAAGATATTTTCACAAAATGTTTCTGCCTGCACCTATTCATTCTTGAAGACCACTGATTTTTGGTTAATCTTTCTCCAGTGGTTCCTGAGCTATGCTGGAGAAGCATTACAAACAGTAGGTGAGCAGGGAGGAAATAAGTTTGTTCAGCAAGTCAGTTTTCTCAAGTTCACACAGCTCTACACAGATGTGATTCTTGGGTTCATGACAGGCGCTTTTGAAGAATGTGTCATTGCAGGCTCTCCACACATTGTTCCTCCTTTTCTGTCACACTGAGTAATCTCTGAAGAACTCTAAGAGTATTTGTTCTGTACAGCGCTTAATAGCATTCCCAGACAGCCTTTATAGAGCTACAGCTACAGGCCACCCATCTTGTTTCAAGTGCTTTAACAATTCCTGAAGATTTCAGTTTCAAAAGTTTGGAATCCACTGATTAAAAGTCTCAATGTTTTTTGCTAAAGAACTATACTGAGGAAGAAAATATCTTTTGTTCAAATAAACTTGAATATTTTGAAATATTTTTTTACCAGCGCTTACCATAATAGTGCCATTGTCTCTGATCCTTAAAAAACTGCCTAAATGCTTGCAGATTGGAATGCTCAGGGAAACATTCAATATGATGGGGAGTTGGGGGTGGGAAGAAGCATGAATGTATCTGATTTTGTGGTACTGTGCTGTCAGAAAAGAACTGCCAGTAAAAAGATGTCCCTCCTTTACAGGCTTTGCAGATTTTGAAGATTATGCAGAAAAAAGCATGAGGGAAAAATGCTCCTAGCTAGTTTCATAAAGTTCAGTCAAAAAGATGAACAGATCATTGGGATGCTCCACCTAATATGTGGCAGACTGGTACACACAGTCAGGAAAAAAAAATAAGCTTTCTTGCCAGTGGCTGAATTCAGCATTAAAATATGTCCAGATCTCTGTACTCCACTAACTAGTAGCACTTAGACTATTCCTCTCTTTGGAGTTTTGAAGTAATAATGCTAAATCACTGAAATTGCATATTACCTGACATCTTAAATTTAGTTGCTATTATTTTTTCCATTCTAAATCAGAAAATGTTTGTCTCCTGAAAGCAACTATATTTCACAGAATCACAGAATCACAGAACTGTAGGGGTTGGAAGGGACCTCCAGAGATCATCGAGTCCAACCCCCCTGCCAAAGCAGGTTCCCTACAGCAGGTCGCACAGGTAGGCATCCAGGCAGGTCTTGAACATCTCCAGAGAAGGGGACTTCACCACCTCCCTGGGCAGCCTGTTCCAGTGCTCCGTCACCTCACTGTAAAGAAGTTCTTGCGCACATTGGTGCAGAACTTCCTGTGCTGCAGTTTCCGGCCGTTTCCCCTTGTCCTGTCTCCACTCACCACTGAAAACAGTCTGGCCTCGCCATTCTGCCCCCCACACCTTAGATATTTATAGACCTGGATCAGGTCCCCTCTCAGTCTTCTTTTCTCAAGGCTGAACAGACCCAGTTCACTCAGCCTTTCCTCACAGGAGAGATGCTCCAGGCCCTTCACCATCTTTGTGGCCCTCCGCTGGACTCTTTCCAAGAGATCCCTGTCTTTTTTGTACTGGGGAGCCCAGAACTGGACACAGTACTCCAGATGAGGTCTTACCAGGGCAGAGTAGAGGGGGAGGATCACCTCCCTCGACCTGCTGGCCATGCTCTTTTTAATGCACCCCAGTAAGCCATTGGCCTTTTTGGCCACAAGGGCACACTGCTGCCTCATGGCCAACCTGTCGTCCACCAGGACACCCAGGTCCCTTTCCGCAGAGCTCCCCTCCAGCAGGTCATCCCCCAACCTGTACTGGTGCATGGAATTATTCCTCCCCAGATGCAAGACTCTACACTTGCTTTTGTTAAACCTCATCTGGTTTTTTTCTGCCCAGCTCTCCAGCCTGTCCAGGTCTTGCTGAATGGCAACACAGCCTTCAGGCGTGTCAGCCAATCCTCCCAACTTCGTATCATCAGCAAACTTGCTGAGGGTGGCCATTATCCCCTCATCAAGGTCATTGATGAAGATGTTGAACAAGACCGGACCCAGCACAGACCCCTGAGGAACACCGCTGGTTACAGGCCTCCAACCGGACTCTGCACCACCACCAACAACCCTCTGTGCTCTGCCAGTCAGCCAGTTCTCAACCCATCTCACTGTCCACTCATCTATCCCACACTTCCTCAGCTTTATTATAAGGATGTCGTGGGGGACAGTATCAAATGCCTTGCTGAAATCAAGGTAGACTACATCCACTGCTCTCCCCCTATCCACCCAGCCAGTGACAACATCATAGAAGGCTACCAGGTTGGTCAAGCACGACCTCCCCCTTGTGAACCCGTGCTGACTACTCCTGATAACATCCTCTTCTTCCAGTTGTCTGCAGATGACATCCAGCACCAGCTGTTCCATCACCTTTCCAGGGACAGAGGTGAGGCTGACTGGCCTATAATTGCCTGGGTCTTCCTTCTTGCCTTTTTTGAAGACCGGGGTGACGTTGGCTATCTTCCAGTCTTCAGGCACCTCCCCCGTCCTCCAAGACTTCTCAAGGATGACAGAAAGTGGTTCAGCAATCACCTCTGCCAGCTCCCTCAGCACCCATGGATGAATCCCATCGGGTCCCATGGATTTGTGAACATTGGTGTTGCCTAGGCGCTCCTGGACCACCTCTTCCCTGACAGAAGGGAGGTCTTTCATTCCCCAGATCCTCTCACTAACCTCCAGGGTCTCAGATTCCCGAGGGGGAGCTTTTTCACTGAAGACAGAAGCAAAGAAGGCATTCAGTATCTCCGCATTCTCAGCATCCCCCGTTACCAGAACACCCCCGTCACTTAGCAGGGGAGCCACATTCTCCCTAGTCTTCCTTTTACTGTTAATGTACTTGAAAAAACCTTTTTTATTATCCTTTATCCCCTTTGCCAGATTTAATTCCAGGCGGGCTTCAGCCTTCCTTGTCGCATCCCTGCAGACCCTGACAACATTCCTGTATTCTTCCCAAGTAGTCAGACCCTTTTTCCACATTTCATGGGCCTTCTTCTTTCCTTTGAGTTTGCACACGAGCTCCTTGCATATCCACACAGGTCTCCTGCCACCCTTTCCTGATTTCTTCCTCACAGGGACACACCGATCCTGAGATTGGAAGAAGAGCTGCTTAAATGCCGACCAGCTCTCACAGGCCCCCTTGCCTTCCAACACCCTAGCCCATGAGACAGCTCCAAGTAGGCCCCGGAAGTGATTGAAGTTGGCTCTCCTAAAGTCCAGGATAGCAATCCTACTTTTTGCTTTACTTGTTCCACTCAGGATCTTGAACTCCACCATCTCGTGGTCACTACAACCCAAGCTACCCCCGACCTTTACTTCCCTGACAAGCCCTTCTCTATTAGTGAGAATAAGGTCCAGCAGTACCCCTCTCCTCGTCGATTCCTCAACCACCTGCATCAGGAAGTTGTCTTCAACACATTGCAGGAACCGTCTGGACCGCGCATGCCTGGCCACATTGCTTTTCCAGCAAATATCTGGATAATTGAAGCCCCCCATAAGCACCAGTGCCTGGGATTGTGACGCTGCTTCCAACTGTTTGTGGAAGGCCTCATCAACCTCCTCCTCCTGATCAGGGGGCCTGTAGCACACACCCACAACGGTGCCAGCCATACCAGCCCGCCCCTTGATTCTTACCCACAAGCTCTCCACTGCTGCACCACTCTCCCCCAGGTGGAGTTCAATACATTCAAGCTGCTCTCTTACATAAAGAGCAACTCCATTTCTTTTAACAATTTCTGACTGTCTTGATAGAAGTGGAAAAAATGCAATCATTTTAGCCTTTTGAAGAATGGGTGAGGGAGAAATTTGGGCTTATTCAATATGAATTATTTACTCAAAAGAAGATACCAACTGAACAGTGAGGTAGGAACACTTGTAACATCAGATGAAGGCCATAAAAAGATCATCCCCTCTAACTTATAGTTTCTTTCTTTGATCCGTTCTTGTCTAAACTGCAGTACTGAGAAAAGCACATCTTCTAGTCAGTAAATTAACAAAGCAAGAAAATAAAAAAAAAACCCTTGCCATCCAGAGGGTCCTCAAAAAACATATATGTGAACCTAATGAGGCTTTGCACTTGGGTTGGAGTAATCCCAGAAACATATGCAGACTGGGAGAAGAACTCCTTGAGAGTAGCCCAGTGGAGAGAGTTTTGAGGGTCCAGGTAGATGAAAAGGTGAATTTGAGCCAGCAGTGTGCTCTTGCATCTCAGAAAGCAAATGGTATCCTGGGTTCCATCCAAGAGGGGTGGCAAGCAGGGACAGGAAGGTGATTGTCCCTCTCTACTCAGCCCTTGTGAGGCCCTGTCTGGAGTTCAGGTCAGAGCCCCAATACAGCAAAGATGGGCAGCTGTTGGATAGGGTCCAGAGGGGGGCCAAGAAATCAATCATAGGGTTGGCACACCACCCCCATGAAGACAGGTTGAGGGAGCTGGGCTAGATCAGACTGAAGAAGAGAAGCCTGCAAGGAGACATCACTGCAATCTTCCAGTATTTAAAAGGGGATTATGAACAGGAGAGTAATCAACTTTTTGAAAAGGTAGATAGTGATAGGACAAGGGGGAATGGTTTTAAGCTCAAGGAGGAAAGGTTTAGATGGGATGTCAGGGGCAAGTTCTTCATGGAGAAAGTGGTGAGATGATGGAACAGGCTGCCTAGAGAGGTTGTGGATGCCCCATCCTTAGAGGTGTTCAAGACCAGGTTGAATGGAGCCATGGGCAATCTGATCTAGTACCACATCTGGAGGCTGGTGGTCCTGTCTCTGGCAGGGGGCTTGCAACCAGATGATCCTGGGACTCTCTTCCAGCCCAAGCTATTCTATAATTTTATGATTCTGTGCTTCTATATGATTCTGTGATCTACTTCATTTGAAGTTCAAATGCAGTATATGCTATGATGTGGAAAGATGTAGTCAAAACAAATATAGATTTTAGATCATCTTTATAGATCACCTGACATTTAGTACAATATATGAACTTTAGTACCAATTATGGTAAAATGATAAAAAAATAAAAACAATTAATATAATTCAATTTTGAAGAGTATTATAATCTAATACACACATTATGATCAAAAGTCATGTCTATATAACTACAAGAAATATCTACATGAAATGTAAATAAATAACTGACCCTGGCTTTGGCAGACTGAAGGATTAGAATCAATTATTACAAATCTTTGTTGTTGTTTTTCTCTGCATAGCGATAAAGATGTTACCCAGCTGTATTCTCACCTTAGGTTTTTATTAAGTCATTATGTCTGTAAATGTACTTTAAATACATCACCTGGAGCATGCATCATCTTATCACCTGCAGCAAAGTCCTCAGCATCAGCATTTCACAGACTACTACAGTAAGCAGTGTAATAATTTCAGTGTAAACTGTCCCCAGGCTTTCTGGCTGTTTGTTCCCCAATGAAAAGTTCTTGGTAAGATCAAAAAGGATACAAGAAAAAAAAAAAAACATATAAGGAAAGGGGTATATCCAGATAACTTTATTATCTTTTCTAAAAAAAAATCATTGATTAAACTGTAACTTGGCTAAAGAACAGCCAGATAGATGAATTTATTCTGGATTTCTTTTAAGAAAGCTGCATTTCAGATTCTTGTTGAAAGGATGTGAGGAAAATGAGGAAAATACTTTCAGACTTTGGGATATAACAGATTAGAATTCCAAAGCAGACACCGATCAGTATTGAGCAATGAGATTCCATTTGCAGATCTCATGTAAAATTAATTTTCATAATTCTCTTAGTTCCTGTCTACATATACATATTTTTTTTTCTCATTAACTACTTTATTACCATATTTGAATTCTCCTATTCTCTGTCTAGGAGACAAAGATGAGAAGTAATCACAACTATTCAATGAAAAATACACTCAAGTCTCAAACTTCTCGTCCAGTGAACTGAGAAAGAATTCCCTTTAAGAATGGCATAAAAAATGGGGACAAAATATTAACTACACCATTGCATAATCAATTCAAATGAAATTACAGTTAAAATGTTGGGACAAGAGATTTAAAGTTCTTCTTATGCAAGGAGATTTCCTGTTTAAAGTTCACCAATTCAGTTTGACACATTTTTCTAATAGCATGTTTAGAAGCCACAGACTGAGATAATGCTGTCAGCAGTGACCCATTAGCTCTGTATCAACAAGAAAATTCAGCACAATCACTCCTACAAAATACACCTGAGTTCTTCCATTTAAGTATCAGGAAATGTCTGACTGCTTAGCTAGCAAGGTTTAACAAGATTACAGCCTAAAGAAGTATAGCTTCAGGCTGTTGTCACATTCACTCTAACTCATATTCATAATGTAGTCAGATCTATCTCTAGGCTTATGATGTGCTAGGAGAAAAAAAGGAAAAAACATACAGATTTTAATTTTTTTTGCCAGCTTTATAGCTAGAGAAGAAGAAACAGAATCTGTAAAGGAATTTATGCCATGCTTCATCAGTTTAAGAAGGGAGTAAAAAAAATGCAGCCATGTGTAATCTATATCATATATAGGTTATACGAGTGCGTTATTTACCTGTAAAGGAATTTAAATGTCTATTGCAACCTGCTCCCACCCAATTCCCTGAGGCTAGCAATGCTTTAGCAGCGGGCAAAGGGCCTTCTAAACAAGCTAAATATCAGCATGAGCATGGCTTTGGTTTGCCAACTACTTCAACTGACTTCAAAAGAACTACATGAAATAGGAACAACTTGTCTCAATGATGCTGTTTACACACGCATTCTCAGAGAGGCAAATCACAAAAATTTCATAGTATGCTGCCAGGATTCAGTACAGTGCATTGGACAAAATGAAGGAAAAAATATGCCTTGAGCTTATTCTATGCAATATGTTTACAGCTTACTGCTGCCTGATGAAAAATATTTCTTAGAGTATGTATACCCTAGATGTCTGTCAGATGCAATACATTCCTAAGTTGAGGGAAAACTTACAGTTCTTAATAAAGGGCTCAGTTCTTCTCTCTCTACATATTTCTGTGAACTGAATAAAATTCCTATCATATACATAAAAGAAATATGACCATCTATAAAGATTTTCCCTGTTGCGTAACCACAGAAACAACCTCTTGTATAGGATTTGCTTTGATATCAAAAGTCATGTTTCCTAAAGTTGTTGAAAAATAAATAAAAGTTTCAGGCTGGATATTAGGAAGAACTTCTCCAAAAGAGAGGCTGGGCTTTGGAATAGGCTGCTTAGGGAGGTTATAGAGTCATTATCTCTGATGTGTTTGAGAAATGTGTACATGTAGTATGTAGGGATGTGGCATAGTGGGCAGTACTGGTGGTAGCTGAATGGTAGGACTTGGTGATCTTAGAAGTCTTTTCCAACCTTAATGATTTTATTATCCGCACCTTAGACATTTCAGATATAAAGGTCTGTCTGAATTGACTTCAATTAATTACTTCAATTGTCCAAATCTCTCTGATATATCATCTTAAATATTACCATAATTGTAATATATATGTGTATTTCTACGTGATATTCAGGGTTTGAAAAAGAGGACTGAGGGAGACATATAGTTCTGTTTCCTCTTGTGGTTCTCAGTGAACTCACATTAGAAGCAGTAAATAATGGGAGGTAGAGTGGCAGCTTGACAAACCTACTATTTATTTCTATTTCAGAATGCTTAAATTTTATCTGCATGAATTCTCAATGTCAGCTAAGAACACAAACTCTGAAGATTTTGGTAGAACCATTCTGTAATGAAATACTGCCATGAAGTTTCCAATAAATTTGAATTAGTTGGTGTCCTGGTTACATCAGTAGTCCATATCATGGCATCACACAACAGTTGGACACAGAGGCACAGTACACTGGTTCTCTAGCAATCTCACATGAGTTCTGACTCTCCAAGAGGAAGATGCACTGGAATGTACTACATTTCCCAAGAGCTTTCACATGATGTTCAATTCCAGGTGACAAAGAAAAGCTCCTGTCTTTTTCCAGGAGGCCAACCATAAGGGCCTGTCGATGAAGACCTGGAGTGACTCTCTCTCCTCCCATTTATTTTTGGTTTATTTGATTTATTATTCTTAATTATTCTGTATCTCTCACATTCCTTTTAGTAAACTAATTTCTCATATCTCAGTTGGATTTATCCTCTTCCTTCCCCCTTCGTCTTCCTAGGGGAGGGAAGGTTCTCATGAGATTAACTCTTGAAACTGCAACAGTTTGACTGAGAAATTCCACTTTAATTGATAAAATCCAATACTCAGTTTTTTAAAAGTCAGCCAAGTACTATGTGATTATACAAAAAAATATATATATTTCGTAAGGTCTTACACATATGCAATGTAACTATAGAATATGTTTCTTCTTAGGAATTAAAAGGAGAAAACAGGCAGACATCATGAAGTATAGAAATATCTTAAAACCATGTTAACTCCAGATCATTTTTATGAAACCAGGAAAATCAGTGACCCCAAATAACTACATAATGTCTCTATCATGAAACTGAAGAATGGACATTGCAAACTTACAAACTGGCCAAAGCAGTGTAAGCTAAGAGGATACAGATTTAGAGATTGATTCAGAACATTTCCTTGCAATACCTGTCAGCAGACATTTCTGTGAACTCCACATGAATCCTTCACAGTTGAATGTAAATATTTTATTCTGTCAGGGAAAACAAACAAACAAACAAATGGGGAAAAAAAAAAAACAAAACCAAAACAAAAAACAAACCGCTGTCAATTCTACATTTCTGTAGAAAAAGAAAAGTAATTGTTTTTATTGCATTTGCTGTAATTCGACGTGGTTATGGTGCAGCAGGCAGCATTGAGGCCATACTAAGAAATACTTCTCAGATATCTGATTTCAAGACCTAGCATTTCCCTTTACTTTCAGAAAACAGCAATTCAACTAGCCTAGACACAGTTGAGGTATCCTTTTAGTTTGATTCAGAAAGAAAAAGTGTGCAACTACCTTATTTTCACAGATATCTGGGAAAAAGAAACATATTATTTTACCTTTGGCCTATTTTCAAGCTAGACGTTCCTTGACTAGATTTTTAAAAATTACTAAACAGGGTTCCAGCACAGAAAAGTTTTCTTTATAAGGAGAAATATCACCTCCCAGTACTCCCCAAGAGCCTTAGGAAAACAATATCCTTTACACAGATTACTGTATAGATCAAGAAACATCACTTGTACCAATGTACCAGCTGTGTAAATGGTTGAATATGGAAGATTTTTTCAATCCCAGAGTAAACCAGTTTCTCTTTATTCATTCAGTGGAAGGCCACTGAATGAAGAAAGCTGCTATACAAGGAAAAGCATGATAGTGACTGGGAATGAAGGTTTTGCAGCTGCATGCAGGAGGTTTGCTGCCTTTGTCAAGCTGGCATCCTTGCTTTTCAGTGCACGCTCTACTCCAGTGCCATTCAGCTGCTACAGGAAGAGGTGGGTTGTGTGAAGAAGCAAAGATAAATATTTGATTTGGATGATTATCCTGCAGGTGTTTCATCATCACCATGATGCTTAGAATAACTAATTATTTTCCTTCCATTTACATGCATTTTGGTGCACCTAGGTATATCATGGCACAGATAATTTAAATTCTGATCTGTGATCCCTGATCACTCTTTAAAGGAGAGGCCACTAATGGGAGCACCCCGTGCTAGGGGAAAGAAGAAATGCTAGAGGAGGTTCTGGCTTGTTTTATCTCCCTTTCCATTTCTTCTTTCCTTCTTAGTAGAACACTGCTTAGCTAATAAGACATCTGCTATGTTTCCTCAGTCCATTTCAGTAAGGTTTACACCCAAAAAGGTGATAACATTTTTGACTCCCATATTTGTGCAGAAGAAAACTCAAAAAAATCATGTGCCAGTGGAGGCAATACTTTTTAAATCTCTAACAATATTTGATATAGTCTCCTAAGTATGAAGTACTGTTTGCATTGTCTGCCTTCCTACTCTGGACTAATGGTATCACTCCAATCCTAGCCTATCCCTAAAGAGAAAAGAGGATGCAATTTTATGTATACATAATGAAAATCATTTTCTCCTCACAGTGCTACCTACCAAAATCTGCTTTGCTGATGGACAGTACTAAGAAAGTACAAGAAGGAGCCTTGATAAAATAACTTATTATTATTCAAACAGCTTATCATGTCCAATCTCTTGGGCTGATTTTTACACTAGAAAAATAGTGTATAGCGTTTTCTTTATGTAAACTTCTGAAAGTTACGTTTGGGAGTACACCAAACTGTTTATATTTTTATGGGTTTATGGGTACAAATTTGAAATGTGGGTTTAATTTCCATTTTCCCTTACAGAACAATGACACATTATGTGATAATGCCTATAGATATATATATATATAAAATTAAGTGGTTACATTATAGACATATTACTGCTTTCTAATGTCAGCAACAGAAGTTTCTTTGCCAGAAATTAACAGTGCTTCACTCCAGCAATTAGAATAAGTACCAGACATACCTCTGTATTCAGACTTCTCCAACCAGGTTACGTGAGAGGTATTGGAGCCGCATTATAACCTGCAATTTTCCAGCAGGTAAATTCCCACTACATATCTAAAATTCCCACTGAATATCTAAAATTATATACTTAGGCAACCCATATGTGAAAGTCTGTGTTTGTTTTGTCAGACAGATGCAAATATGAATACACATTACTTCAGAGACATGAGCAGAGGAAAAGCAGGAGGCTTCTTGTTTCCTGATAAGACACCAGTTTCCTATTGAGATATTATAGTGCTTGGAGCATGCTTTCCCCTATTTACCGGATGTGACGTATCTTTCCAGCTATCAGTTTCTCCTGACCCTCATGCTGCTGTGAAGCAGCAGTTCATCCCAGGCACATTTTTGGCACAACTGTCAGAGGAATGTCTGAAAAGCTACCTCTTCCCCCTTTCTTGTGCTACAGTTCTCACAAACACAGCCATATGACAGCCAAGTGCAAGACAGCAGCGACTGAGTAAAAGTGGGAAGAAAGAAAACAACAAACAAAGAAAACACAAAACACTGCCTCAGGAAGAGGGACCATGAACACGTTATTGAGCATCCTTGGGACTCAGCCTCCAGCGTCTGTTTCTCAGCCTAGATCTCTGATCAAAAATCGTGGGGACCTGCAGGGAAGCAGCAACATCATAGTCAAGAAATATAGACTTAATGAGGTAACTTGAAGGCACTCTGCTGTTTTAAAAAAATAATAAATAAATAAATGCAGCAACTGTTGAAGCTTTTATCCAGACCAGAGTAGGATGTCTGGCTTCCTACAAGCTGTCAGGCAGTGTTAAATAAGGCCTCCACTAGCAGAAATGCTGGAGATACGGTCACCTCAGAGCAACTCAAACTTCCTTTCTCAGAGAGGCAAAATAACACTTTCCACAGCTTCTTTTGCTCACCTCTGCCTCAACTGCAGTTCCTTAATTTCCTCTGACACACACCTGGGTGGCCTCAGGCATGCATAACCCTTAGGGGCTGCCCAATAACAGCCAGTAGACCTTGACCAAATATAATTTCTGCTAAGGATCAGCTGACATATCCAATGAATATGGGGGATGGAATCCCTGGCTGGTCAGGGTATACAGTACATTTGGATTTTTCTGTGTTCTTGCTCCATCAAGTCAGCTTGCATTTCTCAAGTACAATTCAGCAATCAATCTTCTGTTTCATTTCCTTCAGTATAGTAGAGAAATCTCTTGAAATTGCTTTTTTCACGTCTCCAACAGACAAAGTGGCAATGTATATATACATATACATAGGCATATATTTTGTATAAGTACAGCTCTGGCACAGGGTGGTGAAAAATAGGTAGCAAGACATCAAAAATACCAGTGCTCTTCTGCAGGTGTTCAGAGAGGGCTGTCAGCCTCGCACGTAGTTGTATGTAACTATCATAACTGCAATGCTTCACTCTCTAAGGAGTTTCTGAAATTTTTAATGTAACTTTTTTTTTAAAAAAAACTACTCGTAAGATATGTTCTTCAGCTGAAAATGCCACCTTAGTTTTTGTTTAATAGAACACAAACTGGACTTCAAAGAAAAGAGTAAGAAATACTAAAAATAAGAGAGAGGGTTTTAAAGTAAAAAATTGATGTAGAAACACTATTTCCCCCACAACCCCCCACCCCCCAAAAAAAACAATAGGAATGCAGAGCAAACCAGGAAAGCCATATCTATTCATATTCAGATAAAAATACTTAAAAATAGGATTTGTTTTTACTAATATTTACACACCTCATATTAGAGAAAAAAAAACAAAGGATATTTAAAATTATTTCAGCTTTCAGTGCTCAAAATCTGATGCTTTTTATCACAATCAAAACCAAGAATTATTTGAAAGTTTACATTTATAAAAGCTTTACTAGCAAATAATTCTTACAAATAATACATAACCGTAATTTTTATAAAATAGGAAAACTCTTACATAACAATCCTTTCAAAATTTCACACCACAGCAGAAACTGATTTAAAAGTATTTTCAGAGCCTACAAATTGGGTCGAACATATTTTCTTGTGAGAGAAACAAACTCAAGATAGAAGAGGATAGAGAACAAAATAGAATCTGGGAGAGACATCTATATAGAGGCAGAATTAGATTGTTTTGTTCACGGAGGAGATGAAGTCAGAGGCACATAGAACAATTTAGGGAAAGCAAATCATGACTTCTGATATATTCTTCTAAACAGCATGAGAGCAGGTGAAAACTGAAAATAACCAAATTTCAGAAAAGTTTTCAGTCTGCAATTAGTTTGTGCAATATAACATTACAATAGCTCAGTGAGAGATCTCTGAATTGGCCATGTGCATGGTTAATGACAATAGTCAGAAGTTGTGTGGAGTGTAAATGTATTCTTTCAAAGAAGCACAGCACTGGGAAATAAGGAACGGATGCTGAGATCAGTCCATAATGCTTTGTCTCTGGTCACTCTGCTCCTCTTCCATGTGGGTCCCTCGCACTAGATGCTATCCTTCCTCAGCTGATCCTACCTGTGCTTCCAACAGACTGCAGCTCCAACAGGATTGCATACCATAGGAAACACCCTCCAGGCACTGCTCCCCATGGGCAGCAACTCCTGCAGCCCTCTTACCACACTGTGGGCAACTCTGACAGGGGGCAGGGCTGGGCTCTGCTCACACAGCCCACCCCTGAAGTACACTACTGAAATATGCCACTTAATCTCAGTACAATGGATTATTTCCAAAGAAAGTGCAGATTTCCTTAAAAAAAGAAAAGAAAAGGAAGGAAGGAAGGAAGGAAGGAAGGAAGGAAGGAAGGAAGGAAG